>NC_133344.1:32124187-32224187 GCF_030506205.2 Paramisgurnus dabryanus
AATAGCTTTATATTTATTCGCTATTAATGATTGAAAAAAATCACTATTAATGAATGAAAAATTACATTTTATGATAGCTTGGCATTATACAGTGCAAACGATATCTGCCCTTTTAAGTTGGCTTTAACAATTTACATCCTGGGTGTTTGTCTGTATTAGGCCTATTTGTAGTCATGTGTTTGTGAAGTGCTCTTGTGAACTTGCTCTTATTTAATTGTAGAATATATAAATTTTTATTTTTTCCTCTGCTTACATAAAGTTACATTAAAATATGTTTGAAGAAAAAAAAGGTATTCTGTTTGTTTTATGAGCTCATTTTTATTATTTGGTTAACATGTTTGTGTGATTGATATGTGATTGAGAAGAGGGGAAATAGGAGATTAAAGATCAAAATAGGAGATTATACTATACTATAGCCATACCATTAGCATATTCAACATGTATCTCTGCCTACCTGGCAAAAACTGTGCTGAGGACCAGGAACCTTGGTCTTTTGAAAGTGCAAATAACTGCATTACTAATAAATATACTAAATACTAAGTAGACTTAACTCTATGCAGTTGATTTCAGAATAAAAAGTTATGAACCAAATAATCATACAACAATCATACAACTCCCTTGACTAATTCAATGCATAAGATACATGCATATACAATAAATTATATCCAGATTGCATACTATAATGAGTGACAGGCAATATAATGTACATACTTGTATCCTTTACACGTTTTTCGTCTCTATCCAGTTTTCCCAACTGGGCATCTGATGTCTAAGACCTTTCTAATCTGATATGTTTTTGGTGTTAATGTAGGCTAGACATTTTAACGATTTGAACGATTGAGACGCGTCATGCAAAAAAAGCGGTAAAAACCGGACCGTGCATTCCGTATTGTTTTCACGGGTGCCCTTCACATGGGTGAACACTTGTTTAAAAACTGCTCGCGCTTTGTCAAAAACTCAATTTGGTCGCAGTTTGGAGCTCTTAGTGCCCCCTGATTGCCCACTCGACCAATCCCGTCTATGGATAATTCGGCTCTGCTCAAATTTATAAAACATGCGCCGTTATATACATACTAGTGTTTCTTTCGTAATGAGACAGCATTGTACTCAAACAACAAGATACTTATTTACCGTTGCAAGACGTTCAGCTGCCTCTGACTGCTGTGGAACTTCAGCTCGCTGCACTCAGGGGGCGGAGTTAAGATGTTTGACAGACAGTTTGAGCGGATCCAAAAATATTTAGTTTTTTAATAATTTTACTTGATAAATATATTTGTAAAACACACAGACAGAGGTAAATGTTTAACAATAGCATTAATTTATATATATAAAATAATAATAATAAAACACCTCCAAAAAAGGGCACTTCAGAGTGTAAGGACAAAAAGGGCATGTGTTCTGCACAGGTTGAGCCCTATCTGTGCACGTGCCTGCCGATCAGCATGTGATATCACAGCATTGCAAGAGAGAAGGGATGACTCTTTATGTATTTAAATCAATCTCACACTAGTGTGATGTCTGCGTGATACCACAAACAAGTCTTATGTCAAAATGATTGACAGATGACGAATCGAATCAAACCAGGTATAGGCGCAGATCGCAGAAACTCCAAAATGCAAGACGAGATGAAAGTAAGCAAACGTACATGTGTTTAATGATGAGAAATGTTAAACAACCAATCGTAATACTGTAATCAGGTATGCAAACACTTTTGTTTGAATTCTTTATTTTAAGTCAAGTCTTTCCCCACCATTGACGAGTCATTTCATCAATCCGCAATACCACTATTATCCACCAGGTGGCCCACTTCCGCAACTTAGAAAACCCGGAAGTATCAGCTGTATTTTTTTTTTTTTTTTTTTTTTTTTTTTTTAAATTTTTTTTTTTTTTTTTATTAAACAAAAGCACCAACATACAAAATTCTCGTTGGGGAACAAAATATACATACATACATACAATATTAATGTTGCCAATGTACATAAAGAATTTCCTGATAAGGGAACAGCCAGGAATAAAAAAAAAAAAATTATAAAATAAAAGGGGAGATGCTTAAATACAGGTCAAAGACAAAGGCTAAAGAAAGTACAAAAAATAGTTAGAGCAGTACATAAGGAGAGATTTATCAAAATAGTAATTTCTTAGATATGACACTACACATTTTCCTTGCAATTTTAGTAGATTGGATCTTTTTCAGTGAAGAAACAAACAATTTAAAGTCATTTATAAACCAGACAAAGGAAGGCTTAGAAGACCTCCACTTACAGCAATGAATATGATATTTACCCAACAGAATAATCATATTGAGCAAATCTGATATTGATGAATCTAAATTGTCCATATAAAAGAGTATGTGTGACAGGTTGATAGTAGGGATATTATCCATTTTAAATGACAGCCAATTATGTATCTCAGACCAGAAGCTGTTAGAAACAGGGCAAAAAAAGAACATATGTTCCAGAGTCTCATCAGCCTCCTCACAAAAAACACAAGGGTCTACATCAAATTTGAATCTTCTTCTAAGAAATTCAGCAACTGGATATATCTTATAAATTATTTTAAAGTGGGTCTCTTTGACTTTTGGGGAGATGGGCCATTTAATAAAATTAAAATGTGTTTTTTCTATGGACAATGTATCCATGTTTGGAACCTGTACACACAATCCTCTGTTATAGCCAAAGAACAATCTAGATTTCAAAGCATCACTAATAAATTTATTATTACATTTATTGTGAAATAAAGTACATTCGTTAATAACTAAGTTTGGTAAAGTTGGTGAGGGTTTTGTACTAGCATAAAACAATATGTTTTGAATTAACTGTAATAACTGTACTGGTATTGCTTTACAGATCATTTTGTATTTACTATGTGTGCAGTTTAATTTATATTTTTCAAGGAAAGCTTTATATTCCAAAAGGTTACCAGTATCATCTAAAATATCGATTACAAAAACAATGCCCTTTTCATACCAATCATACTTGTACAGTGATTTCCTATTAATTATAATGACCCTGTTGTTCCATAAAGTGGATCCATGAGGAGAAAAATTATGGGTAAATATCATTTTCCAATATTGGAGAACTTGTTTGTGAAATTTTGACAACTTAACAGGAATTTTGGTCACCTCAAAATCACACTGCAGAAGAAAATCAAGCCCTCCTACTTGTTTAAATAAATTTCTGGGAATGTGAAACCACATAGAATCTGGTTGTGATAGATATGTTTTTAACCATTTTATCTTAAAGGTTCCAAACATTGCTTCAAAATCCAATGCTTTAATACCACCCATATCATAATCTTTAACCAGCTGTGATTTCTTGATATAATGGGTTTTGTTTTTCCACAAGAATTGGAAAATAATTGAATTAGCTTTCTTAACATTATCGGAGGAAACGTATAGGGAGTGGCATGGATAAATTACCTTGGAAATACCCTCTGATTTAGACAGAGTGACTCTACCAAAAATAGTGAGATCTCTGGTAAGCCAGCGGCTCAAGGATTTCTTCATATCCACTAACCGATTAGAAAAATTAACGTCTTCTCTTCTAATAGCATTTTTAGATAAAACTATTCCTAAATATTTAACTTCAGTTTTAACCTCAATTGAAGAGATGATGGAGTCTGTTGATGAGTGAATGGGAAGTAGTTCACATTTTTTTATATTAAGGGTTAATCCAGAAGCTTTAGAGAAAATCGAGACTGAATTCAGAGCAACATCAACCATAAATTTATTTTTTAAAAGGATTGCAGTGTCATCTGCAAATTGACTAATTTTAAATTCCTTGTCAAATATAGAGATCCCATGCAAATCGGTGTTATGATTAATGAGCAATATAAGTGATTGTGTGGCTAGAATAAACAGTTTTGGAGAGATCGGGCATCCCTGCCTAATACCGCGGAGCACATCAAACCTAGGAGTTATACTAGAGTTCAGGGATACAGAACTATATATGTCAGAATAGAACATCTTGATTATATTACAAAAGTTACTCCCAAAACCTAAAAAATCTAAAATTTCAAATAAAAAGGTATGTTCAACCGTATCAAATGCCTTATAAAAATCAAGAAATAAAATAAAAGCATCAGTGTTAATGAAGTCTCGATAATCAAGCATGTCTAGTAATAACCTGGTATGGTTATGTATATTTCTACCTTTTATGAAGGCTGACTGACACTCGTCGATAATATGTGATAATCCTTTATTCAGACGATTAGCATAGACAAGTGCTAGTAATTTATAATCATTACATAACAACGTAATTGGTCTCCAATTGTCCAATAAAAGATTATCTTTGTTAGGTTTGGGAATTAGAGTAATAAGACCATGTTTCATAGTGGGAGAAAGACTACCCTTTGAAATACAATCTAAATAGGCATTATAGAGCATCTCCCTAATATCACTCCAAAAGAAAGACAGAAACTCCACGGTTAGGCCGTCTATACCAGGTGACTTCCCCCTAGACATCTGTTGAATAGCCAAATCTAGCTCCTCAATTCTCAACTCCTCTTCCATAAGTTGTTTAAAGTTTTCATCCATTGTCATTTTGAACCCCTGGATCTTGTCTAGGAAAAAGCTACAATCTTCTTTGGAAAAAAGGGATTTATATAAGTTACTATAGAAAACTTTAATATTTTCGTTTACTTCTTTTTGATTATCTATAATAATGCCATTAATATTTAACTTTTGAATTGTTTTCTTCGTCTGTCTTTGTTTTTCCAGACTAAAAAAATAAGAAGAGTTTTTCTCCCCTTCTTCAATCCAACGAGCCCTTGAACGAATAAATGCTCCCTTGGCCTTTTCCAAATATATATTATCAAGATGGGATTGTAAATTGTTTATTTCAGTCTGTTCTTGCCTAGTTAATTCATTTTTACAGCACAGTGAATTGATGCGACTAATAATAACCCTTTGTTTCTCCTTTTTAATTGTTGTTGATTGCTTACTTGTACTGATAGCTATTTGTTTAACTTTGAATTTGAACCATTCCCATTTACTCAGAAAAGACATGTCCAAGTCGCCTACTTCTTTAACCAGGTGTTTAACTATATTACAAAACTCAGTATTTTCCAGTAAGTTATTGTTAAATTTCCAGATAGAATTTATCTTATTCTCTCTTCCATCCAAAGAAATTGTCAAGAATATTACACAATGATCAGTTAAGGGTGATGCAGAAATATCACATCTGTTAACCTCGTTTATGAGATTGTCTGATATTAACCAATAATCCAATCTTGAGCATTGGCCATTATTGGAAGAGTTGAACCATGTAAATTGTTTTCTGGTTGGGTTTTTCATTCTCCAATAATCTATTAGATTGGCCTTTGTGATCAGTTCAAGTATTATTTCATCATGTGTGTGGTAATGATGCCTTGATGGTAAGCGGTCTAACAAAAGATCAGGGGCTAGGTTGAAATCTCCCCCAATTATTACTCTATCTGTTGAAAAAAGCATTTTCCACTCCTCTAAGTATTTACTTAAGGATGAGAAGAGTGTTTTGTTCTGTGCTCTCTTGTTATAACCATACACACACAATAAAATGTAGTTTTTATCGTTTATTTCTGTCGCAACCATTAACCAATAACCGGTAGCGTCACTTTTATGGTCAATAATTTTCCCAGGAAATCTATTAAATAAAATCATGACTCCTGCGGAGTGTGACGTTCCATGACTGAAAAAGATGGAGTCTCCCCATTGCAATTTCCAAAATTTTGTGTCAGCCTCAACTGAGTGGGTTTCTTGTAAAAAAACACAATTAGCCTTTTGCTCCTTACAGAAAAGAAAAATAGCCTTACGTTTTATATTATCTTTCAACCCCCTAGTATTTAAAGAAATAAATGACAACATTTAGGTAATAAGTAATAATCTATAAACAATACACAAGGAATATAACGATGCGCAGGAATGAGTATTTAGTCCTTAATCATCATGTTTTGGAGTAACTAACCCTCTAAAACCTATAAAGGTTGAAAATGAAAACTATAGACCTAACAGCTATTGTAACAATTCTATTTAAATATAAATCTAATTCACCTACTTTGTTATGATATGATTAATTTTGGCATAAGATATATCAAGAGGTGATCATTAGCAATATATAAACGAGTAAACAATGTAAACATTCAAAAACTGCCATATACTGGCGTGCAAAAAGGAGTCAACATGTAACAATAATCATATTTCTATCAAAACAACAAGTTATTTAACCTCAAGTGTCCAGTGATTCATTGACACACAACAAAAGTGCGGGTGGTGTCATTACTTACGTATCGGAGCATTAGTGTCCAACAGTTTCACTGAGAACGCGGATGTAGGCTAACTTTCTGACAGCCATTTAAACAAATGATATCAAAAAGATATGTTCAGTTTGGGTCCACTCTCTTGTTGTCTATTAGAGCGTATCCTTCTTTCAAGAATGCCCGTTTACCGGTCTTTCTGGCTTCTTGGACCAGTGGCCACAACTTCACACGCGCCTCCCGGTCTTCTTTCGAGAAGTCCTCTTTAAAGCGAATGTGCAAGTCTTTACACACTCTCGCGTCCTTAGACTTCTTCCAAACATCATCCCGCACAGTTCTCATCCCGAACTGTATAATGATTGCTCTCGGTGTGTTATTTGAGGTAGCAGCGTCACGTCTCAATCCCAGCCGGTGAACGGTGTCCACTGTGTCGCGCAACCGCTCCACTGACAATGGAACAATTCTTGTCAGAATCCCTATTACAACTTCTCTCGTGTCTTCGCCATCCTTTTCAGTGAGCCCAATTATCCTCAAATTCCACCTCCTTTTATAGCGGGTTTGCTCAGCACATGCTTCTTTCAGCAAACTGTTTTCTTTCTGGAGACCCTCAATTTTTTTCTGAAGTACGCAGATTTCTTCACGGTTTTCTTTTGCTGCGGTTGCGTTAGCTTCAATACGTCTGTCGAAACTTTTTAAAAGTTCCGTCTGCTCATCCATTTTTTTTGTCAGAACTTGTACAGCTTGTAGAATTGCAGCGCCAGAATTCACGTCCTCACTTTCCCTTCGGTGTCTAATTTTCTTTGAATTCGGCTGTTTAATTGGCGTATGTTCTTTGTTGATTTTACCTTCCTTGGATGAGTGCAGCCCCGCTTCCACTCCTTCTTCAATGTCGGAACCATCACATGCCTCGTGAAGAGCAGCCATATCGTAGTTGTGGTCGGACATAATTTCACACAAGAAGAAGGAAAATAAAACCTCCAAAATGATGCAACAGCTGCTTTTGTCACTTAATTTTAATCATAAATTGAATAGCTGTTTAGTAGAGGGGTATTACACGAGTTTAACTTATCTCCAGGACTTAAAAATAAACTTTTTATCGGAGCCTGCAGAAATGCTACCACTCACTCCGCCATCTTGAAAACCCCCAAGTATCAGCTGTATGTCCGTGTATGTTTTGAGGATCGCTGTTTTGATAGAGTCTGAACTCTATCAAAAGTCCTTAACAACAATGGAATTATCTCTTAAAATTTGGTGTTTTTGAAGAAACCTACCAATATTTGAGAGGGGCAAATGAAAGTAGGATGAATGTTTTTTTTTAAGCAGAGGGTCTGTTCTTTCATTTGATATATTGTGTATTTATACTTTTTAAAAGAAAATTTTCTGGAAGGCAGTAAACTTTTGTGAAAATCATGAAAAATGCTGGCGCTGGCTGGCAATTAAAAAAAAAAAAAAAAAAAAAAACGCTGGCGGGGAAAGAGATAAAGGGGGGTTTAACAGTATTTCATGCATTCTTACTATTAACATAGTTTAAGAGTTGAAATCCTCATGCTAAATAAATGGAGTGTTAAAAACTGGGCAGAGTATTCCTTTGATGGGCACTTCCCCCGGAAAAGCACGCCCGCACGTCAATCAAAGTGCAATCGGGGCATATGCACCGTAATGTAATGTAAAGAACATGAACAACAGCAAACATTTTCCACCTCAGTTGGCATTGTAGTGCACTTACGGCATTTACACCTTTTAAAGTCAACATGAAAGACTCTTTGGACATATGAAGGATAAAATACTACTCTATGGGTAACCAAGATTAACATGAGATTGGCAGAAACAGTGTGTGTTATGTGCAGTGATGGGAATAACGGCGTTATAAGTAATTGGCGTTAGTAACTGCGTTATATTTTTCAGTAACGAGTAATCAAATAAATTACTGTTTCCCCCGTTATAACGCCGTTATCGTTACTGACATTAAAATGCTGCGCGTTACTAAAATTGATCTCACTGAAGTGATTTTCACCCGCGTATGCCCACTCTCTCAGCCAAACACTGTTTTTCTCTTGTGTGTGTGTTGGGAGAAACATAACGGATGGTGATTGGTGTGTCTGTGTGTTAGAGGGGGTGGCAGAACCACATAGCAGATGGTGATTGGCTTAGTTTCCATCGTTAGCCAACCAGAGGCAGAGTTCACAAACAGGCACGCCCACTCGCACTGTCCGAGTCTGAGCGAGCGAGCAGTGTAAAAAAGTCTGAGCAACTTTGTCATTTTGTCGCTGGATTTAGCAACTTTCTATCACTTTAGCGACTTTATAGGACAAATCTAGCTATCTTTTATGGCGTGGTTGGAGACTTTTGTAGACTGTCATGAAAATACGCGTCGTTTTCTCTTCTCAACGAGCAGCGGGTGATGCTCTGCTGCTGTGCCCCATCTCAAAGCACTGACATGCAGCCCGGTCATCGCGCATCAATCACCCCGAAAACACCGGCGACAGGGCGATTGCAAGTACATGCAACAAGCTTAAAGGTAGCGGTCGCAAACACGAAGTATAAAGCACTACTTTTCCATTGTTGAGGTGAAAGGCAAGAATGTTTGTGTAATGTGCAACTTATGCCCATGAAGAAAAAGTCTCTCCACGTCTGTGGCAAGTAATTCTGATCTAATAAAGCACCTCACATCGTCACATGCTGCCACAAAATTAGTGATTTCTCTTTAGTATCCATTTTATTAATTTAACATATTTAATTTTGTAAGGGGCATTCAAGTTATTTGAAATATTAATTTTTTTTAAGTAACGCAGTAATTACTTTTGCTGGTAATTAATTACTTTTATAATAATGTAACGGAGTTACTAACTCAGTTACTATTTGTGAGAAGTAATTAGTAACTATAACTAATTACTTTTTTAAAGTAACGTTCCCAACACTGGTTATGTGATCTTTAATTATATAACTTAAAACACACATACACATTAATGGCGTGTCATTTTTAGCATATCGTGTGAGAATAACGAGTGTGTGCATATTGTGAATGAATTAAAAAAACTTCTATACCTAGCTTTGTTGATTGCCTTTAATAGATTTACCTGTCTAAGAAAATTATTAATGAAACATAAACTATATGTAATAATATCAGTAACATTATGTTTCCTTTACGGTGCATTCACATGGGGCGTAAGCGTAGATGCTTCCCATTCACTGTTAATGGATGACGTTGCGTTGCCGAAAACTGAATTGTGGATCCGTCGGTGCCGCGTCTGTGCCGTTGCTCCCGGCAGAAGAGCCAGCCAATTACGTTTATGGAAGACCGGAGTATAGGTTGCAGCCACTGTGATTGGCTGTTGGCCACGCTTCAGACAAGCCTTCCATCAAACGTTAACCCTTTCGCCCCATGTGAATGTACTGTTCCTATACCAAAACACATATAGTGTACCCATAAGTATTGAGACAGTAAAGACAAAACTTCTCTGCTTGCTGTGGAGTAACGAAATTTAAAGTCATTTAAAAGTACAGACAGTTACATTTTAATAACATTTATGTTTCAACACATACATGTTTTTCCAACAAAGAACAGCAACCTTTCATCCAGACGCATGTGTGTTAGACTCAGACTAAAGAAGAATGGATCAGACCGATACTACACATTCTCTGCTTTTCATGTGTAAACAAATAATACATCACCTCATCACTTAACACCTATTATTTAATGGTCTAAATACAACCCCAGATCAGTAAAAATTGGGACACTGTAGAAATTGTGAGTTAAAAAGGAATGGAATCATTTACAAATCTCATAAACTTATATTTTATTCGCAATAGAATATAGATAATATATCAAATGTTGAAAGTGGGACATTTTGAAATGTCATGCCAAATATTGGCTCATTTTGGATTTCATGAGAGCTACACATTCCAAAAAAAGTTGGGACAGGTAGCAATAAGAGGCCAGAAAAGTTAAATGTACATATCAGGAACAGTTGGAGGAGGACCAATGTTTAGGAATAGAAATGTTGTCCCATTCTTGTCTGAAACAGGCTTCTAGTTGCTCAACTGTCTTAGGTCTTCTTTGTCGCATCTTCCTCTTTATGATGCACCAAATATTTTCTGTGGGTGAAAGATCTGGACTGCAGGCTGGCCATTTCAGTACTCAGATCCTTCTTCTACACAGTCTTGACGTTGTAAGTGATGCAGTATGTGGTCTGGCATGGTCATGTTGAAAAATGCAAGGTCTTCCCTGAAAGAGACGATGTCTGAATGGGCGCATATGTTGCTCTAAAACTTGGATAAACCTTTCAGCATTGATGGCACCTTTCCAGATGTGTAAGCTGCCCATGCCACACGCACTCATGCAACCCCAAACCATCAGAGATGCAGGTTTCTGAAATGAGCGTTAATAACAACTTGGGATGACCTTGTCCTCTTTAGTCCTTCACATTTTGATTTGTCTGACCACAGAACAGTTTTCCACTTTGCCACGGTCCATTTTAAATGAGCCTTGGCCCAGGGAAAACGGCTGTGCTTCTGGGTCATGTTTAGATATGGCTTCTTGTTTGACCTATAGAGTTAGCCGGCAACGGCAAATGGAACGGTGGATTGTGTTTACCGAGAATTAAGTATTCCAGAGCCCATGTTATGATTTCCATTACAGTAGCATTCCTGTATGTGATGCAGTGCCGTCAAAGAGCCTGAAGATCACAGGCATCAAGTATGGTTTTCCAGCCTTGACCCTTACGCACAGAGATTGTTCCAGATTCTCTGAATCTTTGGATGATATTATGCACTGTAGATGATGATAACTTCAAACTCTTTGCAATTTTTCTCTGAGAAACTCAGAAAAGTATTTTTCGCCGCAGCATTGGGGGAATTGGTGATTATCTGCCCATCTTGACTTCTGACAGACACTGCCACTCTGAGAGGCTTTTTTATACCCAATCATGTTGCCAATTGACCTAATAAGTTGCAAATTTGTCCTTAAGCTGTTCCTTATATGTACATTTAACTTTTCCTGCCTCTTATTGCTATCTGTCCCAACATTTTTGGAATGTGTAGCTCTCATGAAATCCAAAATGAGCCAATATTTGGCATGACATTTTAAATGTCTCACTTTCAACATTTGACATGTTATCTATATTCTATTTTGAATAAAATTAAAGTTTATGAGATTTGTAAATTATTTAAATCCTTTTTTACTCACAATCTCTACAGTGTCCCAACTTTTTCTGATTTGGGGTTGTATGATCACATTATGTAAAGAATTAGAATCCAAATGTGTTGTCTCATTAAGTTGGCAAATTTGGTGTATTTTAAAAAGTAAAAAAGTGACATTCTGTACGTATGGTAAATAAATTGTTTCAATGGAGGGCACTGTATATATATATTTGTTCTTTGGCTTAATTTAATGAATCAATGTATAGAGCAAGAAAATCAGGGTTTTTTGCAGGGATGGTGTTTATAAAATTCTATGTACTACCCTAATCAGATGTATTATATCTAACGGACAATCTTTAGTCTCACAAAAGTATTATTTGTGTCAATTATTCATATCAAGTCTGTTATTATCGTTTTAGCTGAGGTTGTAGTTCATAACTTACATTTTTATGAGTGCTGCGATGTTCAATTTAGGTAACCCACAGGAAGATCACAGCACATCTCAATTCTCACAAAGGTGCGTCCTCGCTCCTTTTGGGTTTGTAGCTTCACGTGACAGGTTGTGGTTTTGTGTGTTTCGAACATTCTCAGACTTCTGCACCAAGTTTGTGTGTGCTGGGGCAACGCCTTTGTTTTTCATGCAATCTTTAAAGTACATAAATAAACAGAGACGAGTGCACAGGGAAAGCCCCTGAATGGGAACATGCTTCCTTATAAACAGACACCTTGTACTTTGTTGATTTTCCTCCTTAAACCACATACGAAAAAGCTTTGAAAAAGCACACAAAATACACACATTTACCAGATGTCTTGCTTTTTGGACGCTGTCATAAAAGGTCAATGCATGTTATGAACTGTATGGGTTCATTATGTTATGTTTCACTTTCCAAATGATTCATAGCTTTTTGAAGGTGGGGAATATAGAAAAGGTAAATGCTATAAAGAAACATTAAGCCTTGTAGAAAAAAACTGATGGCGCGATTGCGATTAACTGTATTTTTTCGATGTGGTTTTGATTTTCGTTTCTGTTGTGTTTTATACCCCTTTTGAGTTTGGGATTTTATTGCATTGCAAAAGAGGAAGGATGTGGAGGTCAACATTACATTACTGGCCAAAGTTGAAGAGAAAACATTGCTGTAATTCACTTGATGACCACCAGAAGGTACGGTGTCAAACTTTCATATCTTCCTACTTTGCACTGAATAAAAATGAGACATATGATTCATAACTGAACAGGTGACATAACACTTGCAAATGTGGGTGTATATAAGAAGACAGTGTAAACAAGTTCAATGGTTTGGGAATAATCCACTTTTACAAGAACTGAATGTTTATTTCAGTTAAAAAAACTACCACATAACCTATTTGTGCTCTCTATTACGCCATAACACCTGATTTTCTCAAAATATATACTGTAGCCAAAATCTGTAGATTTTATTTAAATAACCAATCATGTACAATGTAGAGAAAAGTTGTAATTATTGAAATAAAGAGTCCAAAAAAAGGGGTTGGCCAGACCATGTTTAAAAAAAGTCAAGAGAATGAAGATAGACCAGTTTAAAATACGTCAGCTATTCCCAGTCGACTGATTTTCTAAAAGCCACAGATGCCGTCTACTGATATAGAAACAGTACCATATCGAGTCAAAAGTCTTTTATTACTATTTGCTACGAAGTAGCCCACTCTTCATCTAAGCACAGCAAGATCAAGAGGACAACATGGGTAAGAAAGTCATTTTACAAGAGTGTTCGACACTTATGTCCTTTATGTCAACACATATTTTGTATTCAATTGACCCTGATGTAAAGCTAAGATGCTAGCATGTAGCATTGAGCACATACTATCAATAGCTGCCTAATGATGAGGTTAAGTCACAGAATTAGTGGTTAGTTTCAAACTACAGTAGTAAAACATTTATGTCTTTGTTAAACTTAAAGGATAATTCCGGTATTTAACACTTTGAGTCTCATTTCTGGTTTGTTTTGGATGAACTACAGTGATGGACACAGAAATTTTGACAATGGGTCGTGTCTTGACTTTTTGACTCGTTTAGAAGCGTCTCTTGACTGCTTCAGAATGGAAGTCAATGACCATGCACAAACATGTCAATAAAACAACACTTAACGTTCATTTTCAAAACTGTAGTACTCACCGAGTGGTTCGTGGTGTTCGTTGATGATTAAAAACAAATATATTGGCGAGATGTATGATTTCAATCCGTGTTATTTGCTATAGTGGAACTATTTTTTCAGATACCTCACAACCGCGTATATACTTCCACTCTATATTTGAGTCTGAAGCGTTAGCACACTTCCGACCACTTGATGGCGACAACCACTTTGCCATACAAGTACGCTCGGTGTCTAGCGTATAGACAGTTACAATCGAGCTCAACTTCAAACCTAAAGCTGGTCACTGAGCCATCAAATATGGGAAAAAATTATTCTGAGAGAAACCGAACTTCTGAGAGAAACCGAACAGACCCTTTTCTGTTTCCCGGCGGCGGAGTGATATATCAGCGAGCAATGAGTCTTCCAAGAGAAGTCAATAGAATTTTACAAAATGCCAAATAAAACACGACAGAAACTGTATTTCACTACACAACTTGTTTTTAATCATCAACGAACACCACGAACCACTCGGTGAGTAGTACAATTTTGAAAATGAATGTTAATTGTTGTTTTAATGACATGTTTGTACATGGCCATTGACTTCCATTCGCAGTCAAGAGACGCTTCTAAACGAGTCAAAAAGTCAAGACACGACCCATTGTCAAAATTTCTGTGTCCATCACTGTAGTTCATCCAAAACAAACCAGAAATGAGACTCAAAGTGTTAAATACTGGAATTATCCTTTAAGTTGAAGTCTTTATTGGAAATCTCTAACCCAAAATAAATGTCAGCTGAAAAGCTTACCAAAACTGCAGTTGGTAGAAACATAGATTAAAATACATAGATGCTTCATTAATGGCTGTGTATTAATAGGCTATTTGTAAGCCATTTGCCATATTACAAAGGTCAATGTCGGTCTGTGAACACTCATGGGGAAGTTGACATTGTATCTACAACAGTAGTTATACACATGTACTGTATGAATATCAGATGTTATGTCCTGTTGTGTAGAAACAAACATTAAAGGCAAGTGATTCTCATATATATCAAACCATACATGTCCATAAGTTCAGTTATGTGTACTGTTAAATGACACTTGGAAAATGTATTGAACACATGTAATGAAATATATTTAATACTTTGTACAAAAGCCTTTGTTGGTAATGAAAATTTCAAGATGCCTCCTGTATGGATAAATGTCTTGGTTACGACTGTAACCTCTGTTCCCTTTGATAGGGAATGAGACGCTGCATTATGAAATTACACTTTGGGAATGCCACCAGTGGTTATGCATGTTCTAGTCTCTCTTATAGGTGACGATGATGTCACAAGTCCAACAGATACCAAAAGGCATAAAAGGGAAGTGCAAACAACACATTATAACTTCTCGAAAATAAAGCAAGCCCTACAGGCACAAGGATTTACGACATTGAGACACAGCGTCTCCTCCCCTATCTCAGGGAACAAAGTTACAGTCATAACCCAAACGGTCCCCATTCGAGGAAAGATATGGCCATTATGTATGTCCAGTGTGTGTCAGGAATGGTGGACAGAACCCAAATGCAGACAGCTGATGCATAAAACTGGAAAACAAAACCCACAAGGGGGCAAATAATATAACACTTGCAAACAAACACAAACTGACAAGACTAGACTAATAAAAACTTGACAATAAACTGAGAAGACTTGACTAATAATAAACTAGATCCAATACAGACTTGGCTTTGACTACGGATAAACAAACACTTGAAACTACTCTATATAAACAGACGATCGAGCGCAGGACAGCAAACACAAGAACATTAAATAAGGGAGAAAATCAAGTGGGGAACAAGTGACATGAATAAAACAATAATGGGATGATTAATGAGGAAATGAGGGGGTGGGGTCAGGAGACGTGACAGAAAGCACATGGCTTGGATACACAAAGCCAGTGCTTTCACACAAAACATGGGTCTGTCATGATCCTGTTTCAAGACTAATGATAAAACAAGGACAAGAGGGCAGAATCATGACAGTGTGAAAGTGTTAAGCACAGATCAGGACATAAGAATCAGATTTCCAGATGGTGCCGTTACCAAAGTGTAATTTCATGATGCAGCATTGAAGTTCCCTCGAAAGGGAACGTCTCAGTTACGACTGTAACCTCTGTTCCCTGTGATAGGGAATGAGACGCTGCATTATAAAATTACTCTTTGGGAATGCCACCAGTGCTCATCCATATGAATAATTTATGTTCGAGTCCGTCTTTTAGGCGATGATGTCACAAGTCCAACAGATACCGAAAGGCATGAAACGGAAGCGCAAACAATACATTATAACTTCTCAAAAAATAAAGCAAGTGCTACAGGCACAAAAATTTACGGCAATGAGACACAGAGTCTCCTGCCCTATCTCGGGGAACAAAGTTACAGTCGTAACCGAGACGTTCCCTTTCGAGGAAAGAAATGCCCATTGTGTCTGTCCTGTGTGAAAGTGTTATGCACATTTCAGGACATAAGAATCTGGTTTCCAGGTAAGGATGGATGAGAGCTCCAAACTGTAGTACCTCATAAACATATACGGGGTGAATCACGCTGGTGCCGTTACCAAAGTGTCATTTCATGATGCAGCGTTGAAGTTCCCTCAAAAGGGAACGTCTCATTTACGACTGTAACCTCTGTTCCCTGAGATAGAGAAGATGCTGTGTCTCAAAGTGTCATTTCATGACGCAACGTTGAAGTTCCCTCGAATGAGAACTAGTTGTATGCATTGCTCATGTGTGATTTTGACCCGTTCATTCTTCCACACAAGCAGTCTTGAAACGTTCTGTGGGCCTCTTCTATGAACTTTGATCTTTAATTCTTTCCATAGATTTTCAATTGGATTCAAGACAGGTCATTGGCTGGGCCATCGTGGCAGCTTTATTTTCTTTCTCTGAAACCAATTAAGTTACCTTTGCTCTGTGTTTGGCTTAGGGTTTACCCATCATGAGATGTTTCTTGATAATGAGACACTATTTTATAGGCTGGGACTGAACCAGCTGTTATTATTTGAACTGACAAGGTGAAGGATTGCTTACTGAATAACGCGGCTTTCCATGCCTTTTTGCACCTCCTTTTCTTCAGGGGTACAAAACTTGTGCCTGTGTCATTTTACATAATTACACATAACTTAATTTATGGACATATATGGTTTGATTTCACACATGTTACAAACGCTGCATCTGATGTGGCATGTAGGTGTATTTGCACAAACTAATGCAGCTTGAAGTGACATAAATCCTTTAAACAGCAAGTGCATAAACAATGTTATGAAATGAATGTTTTACCAATATGAATATAGAAATATGAGTCGGATAGACACATAAAATTATACTGAAATACGAAACAGAATTACGAAATATAAGCTCTACCATGATGACAACAACAAAGTTTAATTAAAACAGAACCAAGGCAGCATCAGAGTTTCCTTTCATAAAGGCTGAGCTTAGTCAGAGCCGACATTATTTTTGTGGCTTTTTGTAGCTCTTTATTTTTCTCTCTCTCTCTCTCTGCACTAAATGGCAGTTCTGTGGATGGGTAGTGCAGATTAAGGGGTAATTAGACTTGCTACATACATCAAAACAGACAAAATCTGAATGAGCTATTTTTCACGTTTGCAGATAATGGTTTACCAAAACTAAGTTACTGTGTTGATCTTTTTAACATTTTCTAGGTTGATAGAAGAACTGGGGACCCAAGCACTTAAACGTGGAAAAAGTCAGATTTTTTACGCTATGACCCCTTTAACCAGGCTGTGTAAAGACACATATAGATCCATCTATTATTTATCTTTAAACAAATGATATCTGAATATGAAACAAACCTTAATGCCATTGCCATTTTGTGGTTACAATAATTTTGACAGGGCATAAATGCATACTACTTAGTGTCCTAAGGGCCCTAACAGCTTTAAATAATGACATAATCCGGTTTACATCATTGTGCAACTAAGTAAGCGTGTCTGAATATATACCACTTTTTTTTAGATTACAGATCTATGTCTGTCTCGATCGGGATAGGCGTAGCATTTGCCATCTTAGGGCTGCTCCTGCTGATCTGTTTGTTGCAGAGGTGTTGCAAGAAAATCCGCTGCTGTAAAAGTGAGTAACTTAAAAAAAATAACATAATAGCATTAATCCTATGACCCAACAAAGTGTTTAATTAATAAATAATACATGAAAAGTGATTATATTTTTGCATCCATCTCTTCTTTGACAGAGACATCTTTGAAAGATAAAATTATGAAGTAAGTGAATTTAAAGCAATAGTTGGTCTGGCTGCATTACACTTTGTGTACCGTATATAAAATATATTATTTATTAGACCACATCAAAATGTTTGTCATGAATGTTGTATATGAATGGGAGTAGTACATTATGATGTCAATAATTCATAATGCAGTTACATCACAGTCATGAGTCAAGTAAGCATGATTGGCATGATTCACACAGCAAACTGTGCATATGAAAATTTAAAATGAAAAGCTTGGACCTATTTTGTTCATTTATTTTTGTTGATATGTTGTAGTGTGTGTCGTAGTGATATTGCATACCATATTTTATTTGTATTTTTGCTTTTGTCTGTATCCATACAGGAAAGTGGTTATGACGAAATCTCCGTTTTCAATAAGCAGCATCATTGACAAGAAATAACGTCCAGTCACTGTTGACAGTGATTCATCATTTATTTATCTCTTACTGTAAAAGAGTTATATTTCTTTGCAACACTTTTAATTGTATTTCGTGAAGGATACGTTTATTTATTTTTTTGATTTAACTTCTGTGAAACATGTGAATCACACTGAAAGGTAAAAGTGAGAAAAGTGGAGATGTGATATGATTCATAACTCTGCTAAAGTTGACATCACATTCTCATTGTCTGGGAAAAGCAGCACAACAAGAGTGCGGCTGTTCGGTAAATGGTACTTTTTTCCTGTTTTTTACTGTTTCCAAACTCACCGCAGACACAAAGAAAAGCTTTTTCTCAGACTTAACCATTTCTCTTAAAAGAACTTCAAAGGTCACCATACTCGGTTCCACACCAACTTCATAGCTCTATGGTTTGGAGCCTCTTAATTGAATAAATGGTATAAGGCATCTGCTAAACAAATTTGGGTTTAATTCAGGATATAGATTGAACTTAACTAAAAGTGAGTGCTTTCCTATAAATGAGCTAGCGAAACAAATTTCCCCAGGTACCCGTCCTTTCCATGTGTCTTTAAATGGTTCTCATTACTTGGGAGTCCAGATCTCAAGTTCCCTTACAGAAAATGTGGTTCATTTCGGCAGGTGAGGATGCAGCAATCAAACTCTGGTGCACACCATAAGCGGACCAAACAAGCGGGCCAAGACCTCCTTGAAAAGGTGGTCTCGCACTTTCAAATGAACTCTGTAGCGGTTCGTTCGCGGTCCAACCTCGAACAAACCAAACTGCAAAAAGTGCTGCGCACTTTACTAATCCAGCTGCCGTAGTCAGCTGCGCTGTGGAATGAGGAAGTGTTTGTATATGGTTAGCATGAGCAACAAAAGCCTGATGGCTTGCCAGCAAACTTCGCCATTTGCAGTGCATTAAAAATTATTTTAAGCCACATCCGCGCTTCATTCTCAAAATGAATAGTTTGCTATAGTTGTGTACAAACTATGTAGTATATAATGACCACAAATACAATCAGAATGTGCAGTCATCTCTCCATACTATATAAGTAGTGGCGTGGTATCTGCTGAATTCTCCAGGGTTTCGACTAATCAAAAAGCAGTTTAGGAAATACGTTCAATACAAAGACATGTGGCCAACAAGTTATGTGGATGTTATCACATAACTGCATTTTAGTTTCAACTGGTTCAGACAAAAACAATCAGTGTGGTGTGAAAAGGAACTCAAACTGATAAAAACCTACAATGTATATTTTTTTTGTCTGGATCAAATGAACCGAACTACAGATGTGAAAGTACCCTCAAAGTTTAATTTCTTTATTAATAATCAAGTTTGCCATTTAGATTTTTTTATTGCTTCTAGTAATTTTTTTTAACCCACTGGTGTCTCTCCATGAAGCAACAAACGTGTCATCTTGCTTTAACATCTTTACTGTCACATCACCCTTTTGAGGGGGGGGGGGGGGGGGTGAAAAGTTCATTTGCACCTTCAAATGAATATAACTCTTGCATTTTTTGGGCTAGAAGCCTAATCTTGGTCTTGTTTTTAAGAATATACTTTTGTCTGGAGGTGAAAATATAGATATAATTTTTTATAGCAGTTTAAATTTATTTTAATAATTAAAAAAATAATGCAATATATAATTATTTTATAAATACAATAATAAAAATGTAAATGTTTCACAAAATGAATAATGTAAACATGAAGCCATAATTCTCAAGTAGTTTTGATCAAAATTTTAAGTAAAATCACAAAAAAATGTGGTTGGTGTCACTCTTTTAGTGATTTTTACCAACAAAGGCCACTAGGTGTCAACGATTTGCTGCATACTCCTGTCACAAATTATGAAATTACTCTCGCTGCATTATTATTACTGCTAAAATGTTTTAAAATGAAAACAATATTCTTAGAGCTTTCCAACAATATATAGTTTGTCAACATTTTTTAAAAATGTATACTATAGAGTTATGACAATATACAATTAATATTCATTCCTTTGAGGGAGGGGGTCAGGTAACAAAAAACTGTCACTACATTATTTCTATCATCAGATGACCTTAAAATATGAAAACTACATTCTGAGAGCTTTCCAATGATATATAGTTTGTCGTGATTTTTTAGATTAAGAGTAGGGTTTCAGTGTAATAAATATGTATAAACAAATTGGCCCCACGTGTGGGCCCATGACCTTTTACAAACGGACTCTCACAACATAATTTTTTCCCCAAAATGGTGATGATATATAAAAACTACACTCTTACAGCCCATTCAGACAGCAACCAGCAGTAGCAGAGCGATGCGATCTCATTCATTTCAATGAAAACCTGCCGACTTCCGGCGACACGAGCGAAAGTGACCGTTGGCAACCGTATGGGTGTGTCCAGCGACATGAGAAAGTTAAGAAAAGTTTAACTTAATGCAAATGTTGAGCAAATATCGGGAGCGACTACCAATGAGAACAAAGCAGTGGAGTTCACGTCATCCTTCTCTCATCAGTTACTGGCGTGGATGGTACTCATT
The DNA here is from genome assembly GCF_030506205.2 of Paramisgurnus dabryanus. NCBI lineage: Eukaryota > Metazoa > Chordata > Actinopteri > Cypriniformes > Cobitidae > Paramisgurnus > Paramisgurnus dabryanus. The sequence goes on from NC_133344.1 coordinate 32,144,866, forward strand.
TGTTTATGACAACCAGATTTAAACATGCCTCATTGAAAAAGACGGGCGACACACAGCGATAACGTCGCTGGCTGTCTGAACGAGGGGTTAGAGCTTTCCAGTGATGTTTGTCAATGTTTTTTAGGTTTACTATTATTGTTCCAAATGCCCAATAACAAATTGGGCCGCATGTGTCTCACGATTTTTTAGAAACAGACTCCCACTACGTTATAATTTTCCAAAAACTGTGATAAAATATGAAAACTACACTCTTAGAGCTTTGCAAAGATATATAGTTTGTCAAGATTTTTATGCTTAGACTAGGGAATTAGTGTTACAAATATATAAAAACACTGTGGTCCCACCTATGGGCCCATGACCTTTTAAAAAATGACTCGCACTATGTCAGGCTTTTCCCAAAATGATAATGATAAATGATAACTACACTCTGAGAGCTTTCGAATGATGTATAGTTTGTCATGATTAGATACAAATTCATATGCAAAACACTGAAGCAATAGTAGGCGTCCCGCTGCCGGAACAGTGACATTTAGCAGGATTATTATCAATGTTTTAGGCGCACTCTTATCAAAAATGAATCAATGACTCTCCCTACATAATATATTTTATAAAACACTAAACATATCTGTATTACAAAGGCTTAGACCTTTCCAACGATATATAGTTTGTCATGATTCGATAAACTTTGCATCCAAAATATTGAAGTAAACTCATGTGTTCCTTCGGGAAGAGGTTTAAATTATTATTTTATTTAATTCAAATGAGTATTATTCTAGGTACACTATTAAATGTCATAGTATGCTCTGTTAAAATGTATATTTTTTACAGTATAGTACATTCCTACATGTAGGAGATTACTTTTTGTTACTATATTATTTTGTATTATTACCTATAGTAATATCTTACAATTATTTTCAACCCAGTGTTGGGTCAAAAATGGTCAAGCCCAACCGTATGGCGATATTAATCCAGAAAATTGTTATTTGATCCAACAATGGAATAAAACAACCCAGCATACTGTAGGTTAAATTACAAACCAACATGTTGGGTTCATCCATTTTTGACCCAACGTTAAAAATAACCCAGCACTTTTTGGAGTGTGTAGTAAATATTGCAGTTTATTTAGTTTTAAAACTGGTAAAACTCGTATGTACAAGCAAATTAACATAAAGTTGGTCATGCATTGTAAAGTTTAAGTGTTGAAAGAAATGTATTTTACATTAAATTATTGTGTCTTCCTATAGATTAAAGTAACTACTGTAGCAATGTATGTATGTAAACATGAATTTGGGCTCTTGCGGCTCTTGTTTTCTTTCTAATAATATGATTCATGGGTCACATCTGTCTTCTTTGGAATTTGATTTTCAAACTTTTTTATTCATTAGAATCGATGCAGAGGGCTCATGCACTAAACCTCAACATGAACTTTATTATCTGTTAAACCATCTATGGATAGGGCCTGGTTGGTTATTTCCTGTGCTGACGCACGACATGCAAAGCATGTGGAGGTGGTCTGTAAAAATCATGCAGACAACAGCTAACAGAATTACCAGACTGTTTCCTTTGCACTGTGAGCAGGAAAAGTTTTTTTTTTTTTTTCTTAACAGTCTCTTTCTAACCACACATGTGTGCCAGGGTTGAAGGCACTGGGATGTCACCATGACTTGCATGATTACTTTAATATACAGTTCTGTGATAAATCTGTCATCACCCTAATGTCAAACTACTATGCTGTTTATTCCAACGTGATCACAATAAAAGTCAGCAACATTGTGTCTCTTAAAATCGGCCTTCACTCTAAAAAACAAACGGTGCTATATAGCACCAAAACAGTTGCTTTGGATCGTAACGATAGAAGAACCATTTTTAGTGCCATATAGCACCGGTGAAGAACCAGTGAAGCACCAGTGAAGCACCTGTGTAGAACCATATAGTGCTATGTAGAACCATATGTGGTGCTATATGGCCCCTATATGGTTCTACACTGGTGCTTCACTGGTGCTTCACTGGTGCTTCACTGGTTCTTCACCGGTGCTATATGGCACTAAAATGGTTCTTCTATCGTTACGATCCAAAGCAATTGTTTTGGTGCTATATAGCACCGTTTGTTTTTTTAGAGTGTTTGCTTTCTGAATTTCTGACCTACCTTCAGCTGGATGACCTGGAGTTACTCCAAAAATTGGTTTTACATTAATTTCGGTTTCTGGTAGGCAAGCTTTTACATTTGCAAAGAAGTGAAAGAAGGCAGTTTTGGTTCCTTAAACTGGGGGGCGTGCGATGGTGCCAGGGGATGCCCCAGTTTTATGACATTTTAGTCAATTTTGCACTACATTGTATCATTTAATATGTTTCAACGTTTGTGATTATTTTATGTCATGAATTGTCTTTGGGGGGCAACAAAGGGATGCACAAGTAATAAAAATCAAATAAAAAAATGAATATGTTTTCTCAACACAGTCTCAAGGAAAGTCGTGTTATAGTAACAAGATTTAGATTAATTTATTCGTGTTTGATGACACGAATTTCCGCTGTTTTTCTTGTCTCTTGAGTCCTTCCCAGCATGAATTTCTATCAATGGCTGTTCGTGTCTGTGGTACGAATTTCTTTATCGTGTCATTTTATATTTTGTTTTCTCATCTTTCTTTCCTATATTTAAATCATTGTTGCTTGGGGTTAGGGTTAGATTCAGGGTTTGCGTTAGGATGTGATTTTATGTATTGGTTTCTACATGTTTTTTGTTCGCTTTTAAAACTATTCTCGCCTGGAGTTGGGGTTAGAGTTGGGGTTTGGGTAAGGAAGTCGCAGAAAGTGATTCCAATCCAAACCCCAAGTGACAATGGCCAAAAAATAGAAAACAACGATAAGAAAACAAAATATAAAATGACACGATATGAGAGTCGTGCCACAGACACGAACAGCCATTGATAGAAATTCGTGCTGGGAATGACAAAAAAGACATCCGTCATAGTAAAATCATATCGTGTTCAATGCCATTTTGTTTGCAATGGTGCTATGCTAATGTCATATGCAATGCATAATTTTTTTATAGAAAAAAATAATGATAACGGCATCCCGATAAATATATATAAATCGTGTAAATTATGAATTTAGAGAGCTACTGGCCTATTAAACATTTACAATAACATCAGAAGATTTAACTGTGAATTGCATTGATGCTATTGATGCATTTTTATGTTTTTATTTAACCTCTTAACAGTTTTTATCCTGCCAAATCATTATTTTTATATTTTTTGTGTCCATATAACCCGTTTTAGCCAAGAAATGTTCAGACCTACTTAGAGCTACACAAAACCCACAATCATCAGCCTTACTAAACCACATCCGCATTTAGTTACTTGCCGTGAGATGAGCACCAGACCATTTATTGTTAAAATATTCTCACTTCAGATGTGACCTCAAACTGATGCATCTATTTAAGTCTTTGGCAATGCGTCTGTGTTGCTATTTCAAATCTACCTGGTCTGATGACGGCTTTAAATCTAAAAGTTGATAAGAGCATGTGTTAGGTTTGGACAAACCCTAAAATTATCACTGATGATCTCTTCATTCAACATCTGTGCAACAGCCACTATCTGTGGGAAAGCGTGGATGCTGGAAAACCACTGTGAGCGATGACTATGGTGATAGTGTTTATTTGCATAGGCCGTGGGAGTGAGATGTCAAGTCAGGCCGCAGAAACTCCACATTCATTCAGTTTTCTTTGAAACTGTAGGTATTTTCTTTTTAAACAGTGACAATGCCTGCACTTAAAAAAAAAAACGCTGGGTAATTTTCGACCTAGCTGTCGGATTAAATAAAGCCAGAAAATGTTCATATTTGACCCAACAATGGGTTTAATTAACCCAGCATTTGTGGATAAAACAACCCTTTAGGTTAAATTACAACTTAATGGGTTGGGTTCGTCTCTTTTTGACCCAACGCTGGTTTGAAAAAAACATCATTTTGTAGATTGTGTGGAGATAGTTGCACAAAAGTTGTCACTGGGATGGTATCTTTTTAAAAGGATTAAATTGGTACTACCTTAGGTACATAGTAGCTTTAAGGTACATTTCAGGTACAAAAGTGTACTTTTTGAAAAAGTTCCACCCCAGTGAGAACTTTAGTATCTTCTTGTACCTTTTTTAAGAAAATAAAGATCTTATAAAGTTATTTTTTATGGGACGCGTTTGTATTCACACAGAAACCTCTCTGCCACTTTTACGGAAATTTTCTGGGACTAAAGTGCTGTGTGAATGAGGTTTAGGTTTTGAGGTCCAAACTTAAATATTTCCCTTCCTTGTGGTTTTTATATTGTTAATAATAAAACAAATCTTAGATCATTGCCTTTATCTTCTTTTATTTTCTATCGATGCATTGTGTTTTGCCATATGTCATCTAAAACTGCTTTAAACAAAACTTTCCCTTATTTTGTACACTATACAAAAATTCCTTTAATCAACTTGAATTTACAAATTCATTTCAACTTTCTTGACTAGTGAGGAGTTACTATTGGCTTAAGTTAATTCAACTATTTTTATAAGTCAAAGCATATCCTCACTTTATTCAAGAAAGTAAAAAATTCATAAAAAATTCATGTTGATCAGGCTTGTAACGGTATGAGATTTCCACGGTAAGATAATCGTCTCACAAACGGTTTGCCAGTATTAAACATTCATTATAATTATAATCATTAGCTACAGTGACCCTTAAATTAATAAAAAAAAAACAGATAGGGGGTTTGGGTTGAACATATGGTTTATTATATCAAACTTATTTTTAAAAAAAGGCACTTTATTATTTTTTCCCAAAACCATGGATAAGCAAATGTTCATGGTATGATAATCGTTAAAGTAAATATCATGTTATACCCCCATACTGGTATACTGTTACAACCCTAATGTTGATTAAACTTAATAGTTTACATGCAACGCAGTATTTTTACAGTGTATAATCGTCGTACATGCATCGTGCTCGCGACACTATGGTCACGTGTTGGATTCCCATAAAAGATACATTTAATCCAAAAAAATTGGATTTTAAGGCACAGTATGCTTTTTTGGACAAAAGTTAAATTTGAATCAAAATATTTTGAGAACATTTATGCTTTAAAACAACAAAAAAGTTTCAAATAGAAACGTTAAACAAAAATGAACAATTTCTGTGCTCAAACAGAATTGCCAAAGTAAGAATTGCCAGTAACGGGTTTGCCCCACTCAATTGTCATTATTTATCAGTCTATGACTTGAGATTTGTGAAGTTTTAATATGGTCTACATCTGCATATGTGATTTCTTTATCTGATTTACAACAAACCTGTTATTCTTTATGTGACTGCAAATTTAAGACCTTTTCTTTTTAATCACATTAAACTGATTAATTGTCAGACTGAGGACTAATTTTCCTCTAACAAGTGGAAGCTAATCAAAGAATGTATTGGATATTCCTCATGTGATAATCGTTTGGGTAAAGTACTGTGTTTTTCCTTCCCTATCTGAAGATGAAGGTCAATGATGTAGCGGAGTTTCACTCTCTCATTCTTGCCGAATGTCTCAATTTTCCGAGTCTATGGAAGTACTGCGCAATTATGTTGTGCAAGACCTACAAAATCTAGATTGAAAATGCTTGACTTACATCTAGGACGTATCAATTGCTCATCTTTATTCATAATAAGATAAAGTTTGTGATGGGATTACATCATGTCCTGCGTCTAATGTGCCGTCAGAGGAAGTATCATATCATTTAAACCCACGTAATGTCACGAGGTCTCATGACGTTCCAAAAGAGGAAATGCTGGGCTTTCCTTTCTCATCAACGTTTGCATATTTTCACAAATTAGGAGTTAAATATAGTACTTCTTTGTTTGCATGTCAGAGGTTTCATGGGTTATTTTGGATGAACAGTATCGTTAAAATCATTTAAATATTTTATTGCCATGACCGACTAAAACTACATTAAAGGGAACAACATCAAACTAAATATATACAGATAGGAAATTTAAACAATTTAAATTAATTCAAATATAACTCATTTAGACTGGGATGCTAACAGGTGCACACCAAAGCTTTTAAACACGTTTAAAAATGCAAGGCAGACGATGACTGCCAGCTTTTTTCAGCTGAGCGCTTTAGTTGCTGTGATACTTCTGCTTTGTTTATCAGTCGTTGAACGTTGAATATTTTTAAATTCTCTGCACTCAGTGCTGACTGCGAAAAAAAATGCCAGCTGCTGGCTTTTTTGAAAAGCGCAGCACTTCTGTTGGAAACAATTGAAAACATACGCCAGCCGCCGCCGGTAACGCTTTGGTGTGGACACTCGCTAAGGAATTTCAACCTGATCTCATGTAAATTCTTAAGTATTTTGGATATACCAATGCACTTTTTAGGTACAATTTTTTTTTTTGCAAAGGTACTGACCCAGTGAAAACATTTGTACCTTCTTGTATCTTTTTTCTGAAATACCTGTTTTTTTTTACCTTTTAACAACATGCTCAAATGTGCTAGAACCATGGTGGTTGTTTTACACGGGCAAGTACCACACGGAAAATGTACAAATCTAGTCACTTTTTATTACAATAATCACTTTTCATTGCTGTTAACACAATTCAACATAGTAAAGACGCCAGTAAACAAATATATGTGTGTGTGCAAATCTGCATCAATTCAACGCATACATAGCATAATCGAGTAACCAGATTAGTGGTGGGTAAGATACGTAAGATAAGCATTTGATCTGAAGTTGAAAGCTAGCAATGACATTTTAGTTAACCACCAACAGTTTTTGGTTTACTCATTGTCAAGCAGCAACCAAAATTCAGTCTGTATCTCACACTGAATCACTCCAAATAAAAACATTGGTGTGATTTTGTGCTGGAGTTCTCCCCTCTGCAACCAAGCGTACATGGTCTCGCTTTTGAGCAACCCAGATGGATTTAGCATCTCGGCTGTCTCTCTAAACACTGCTTATGTTCCATAAATGTCAGTTAAAAGGAAATAGCAAATATGTACAGTGTACATACCGCTTCCTTATAAGCTTACATGTCCATAAAACATTTCTTCACAGCTCACGTGAACGTCAGTTCCACATCTCCTAATGTAAGAGGTAAAGTTTCCAACCGGCACTGCAGATTGTGTCCTTCTTGAAGGAATAAGGGACAGGAAATTAAAAGAGTGGACGATTCGCAGCAGTCTTCATCCGACTGAAGAGTCAAATCCCCCAATCCTAACACATTTGCATCCTGTGCATGAGATTTTTGCAGATAGCTTGGTCTGTCATGTTCATCTGCCGTGGTTTGCTCATGAGACGTTGAATCACAGACAGTCATTAGCAGCTTCCCAGTTCTGCACCACATGCAAGTTTCGAAGTCTGAACACAAACATGTCACCTGACCAGACCGATAGCCACCGCTAGGGCCATCTGTGTTACTGTCTATATCACAGGGTACGGTTATCTCACAGTGTTCATCACTAGAGGGGCTCTGACTCCGATATCCATCCCCAGCAATCACTATCTCGGAAAGGAGTCCACTGTCCTCCCCCTTAAGGTTGTCGGAAACATCCCGGTTCACCAATCCCAAACCGCTGTCCTCTCTGCTTTGGCAACTGCTACTGGTAACTCTTCCGTCCAGACAAGGGAGTTCTTCCAAGCTTCTTCCACCATCTTCAGATCCAGTTAGGCTTCCACAGCCGCTGTCGTCATTTCCCCCAGGCGCATCCGTTCTTTCGACCTTATCCGAGTGCTGTTCGCTGACGCTTACGCCACTGTCTGTACTATCTCTCCTATCTTTATCTTCTTCAGTGTATTCAGGTGTTTTACTCTTTCCTGACATTTTGCTGCCGGTCATGAGCCAACCCTTGTCAGTGACGTTTTCCACTTGGACAGATCCTACATTCATGGGACGCCATTCATTCACAGCGGATTTCTAATGGACACAAAATAAAGAAATGTGGTTAAAACTAACATCCAAACGCTCTCCAAATAATTTGACATTTTAAAAAGGAGAAACAAAAAATATCACTTTACCATTAAACTACAATTAAAATCTATAAACATCATGGAGTTTGATGACAACATTTTGAGTACTATGGAATCTGACAATTAATTTTCTTAGCAATTTTTAGGTACCAAGAGTTATATAATAATTCATATTAATAAATGACTGTATTTGTGTTAATTATATGTAACCATATGTGCAGTTCTTCATATAAAATGTAAAATACTTTTTCATTAAAGCAATCAAAAAACTGCATCCATCCTTCATGGAAGTAATCCACTCGGCTCCAAGTGGTTTATAAAAGTCCTTTGCGAATAATTGATGCAAATTTGTAATAAAAAAAACGACTTTTACAACTATTCCAAACTTTATAAACTGTAATTACTAGCTTCCGGTAACGACACCATCTTGGACTCACGCTATTAACGAGAGTGGTTGCATCCGAAACCGCATACTGTTCAGTAGGTACTGAGTGAGATGAAGTACTTACTTACTGACTGACTATCAAAACAGTAGGTACTTTATAGTATGAATCCTAGTAGTATGAATGCGATTCGAACATACTACATCCGCCATGTTGATACATCACGTGACATACGTTGTCATCACTTCATGTCATACCAGCGCGAAAAAGGCAGCATCGTTGCTTTTGCCTTTCTTCTTCGTTGTATAACTCTGCTCCTGGGGCATTATGGCATAGTGAAGTGTCTATGGTATGCACGCTTCGATATCTAACTGGAAGAAGTAGGTCATCCGGGTACTTTTCGCATACTGTTTTTGGAATACTACGTATTTGGACATACTACTCGTCTCGCCTACTGCTTTTCGCCTACTATATAGTATGGAAGTAGGCGGTTTCGGATGAAGCATGAGTTTTAGTGTAGTGAGTGTTCGTTGCCATGGGTACGTTGCGCAGTGAATCAAGTCCAAGATGGTGTCATTACCAGAAGCTAGTTATTATAGTTTATAAAGTTAAATATATGGATATTTTTTCTTACATAATCACATCGATTACCTGCAAAGGACCTTTATTAGCTTATTCCCTGCCAGAATTTTTTTTTAAGTTGCCTGCCATAATTTTTTGTGATTTTCAGAAAAGTTTCACAAAATGCAGCTTCTTCAGGCTACTATGGATAGAACGCGTGAACCAGCTGAAACGGACAAGGAGATCCGTGAGTAAATAACGGCTACCGTAGTTGCAACACGCATTTGGAAAAGCGAGGCGCTAGAGAGCACTATTCGTTTGAATGCAAAATACAATTTCATCACTAGCTAGGATAAATCCCACTTATTGTCACATTTATGGGTGGGAACAGCACATGACGCAACTATAGATCCTCCGTATAGGCTAAACGGTTTTATCTCAGTTCACAGTTATAGTGGGAAAACGTATGGATTTCAGCTTTAATTCTAAACATTACGCTGGCCTATTAGACTTCATCTATAGTTTTACTAACAATCTTTCTTTTTTTTGACACTATGTCACTAAAATATATAGTATATACTACAAAAGCTTTAAGCCAATATAGCATTCTTTGAAACGTGGGTGAGCGTATGCATACGTGAGACAACAAAAAAATCCCCAGCGTTTCCTCTTCTGCCTTTGTTCCTTGAAAGGAGAACTGATATCTCAGCCTTTACTGTTACTGAAGCATCAGAATCCAAAGCCTTTGACTTTATTCCCTTTTTTTCAATACTGAGACTTGCATTTTATACTTTTAGTTTTGATGAAACTACTTTTATGTGACTCACCAGAACAGCAGGCATTTTACCAGGACGCTTCAGGAAGAAACAGACTGCCAACATGAAGACTGAGATGGTTCCAACTGCACCGAGAGTTACCATAGAGATCACCAGTGAAAGATCTATTAAACAAGAGGATGCAGTGGTTTAGATTTTGTTCACCAAGAGATTATTTTAGTAACAGAAACATTCCTATTTTTAACAGGTTCTACACAGTGGTGAAATTTTTTTAAGATTAGGGACTTTTGGTGTTTTTGGGGACTTTGTAAATTTGTATTTTTATGTATTACAAATTAAAGGCTATAACATGGATAAAATATAGCAGTCCTAAGAAAATACTATATGTAAGGAATAAGTGACGACGAGCCGTTTAATTATTTGGAAATAATGTCCACGCAAGGTGGTGCACGACGTGAAGCAGATTTCTGTTACACCGTGTGGATTTCTGTTAATGCGTGTGTGCATTATTTTTTTTAATAACTTAAAGGACCGAAGTCAGTTATTACACTTATACCACACACATTGCTAAGACATTGCTCTGGTAGGTAAGACATTTGACAGGTTATGTGTGCATTTATCAAAAAATAATGTATACCTGTGGAGCATTCAGCAAGCATTCAACAGCCCCATGGTATAAAAATATTTATGTCCTATCAGATGTCTTAAAATAACCACCAAAGCAATGTCTGTGGTAATCGTGGTATAAGTGGTATGGCTCCTTTAAATGATTTGAAAATAATGCACACACGCGATGTAACAGAAATCCTCTTCTCGTACTGCCGCATTATTTTCAAATACTGTAATTCAATGGCCCGTCGTCCATTATTTCTAACATAAACCACACCATTAAAACAACACTGTAAAATTATATCAAATCAGAGAGATAAGAATAATTGTACATTTAAACTATATATATATATATATATATATATATATATATATATATATATATATATATATATATATATATATATATATATATATATGTGTGTGTGTATATATATATATATATATATATATATATATATATATATATATATATATATATATATATATATATATATATATATATATATATATATATATATATATATATATATATATGTGTGTATATATATATATATACACAAAAAGCTTACATGGAAAAAGATAAGTAGTCTACCTTCTGATGGATATATGCAGCACTGTAATGAGGTGTTTTTCATATCGGCAGATATCATCTCCACTGTCACACTAACACAATACTCCTGAAATAACTGTAATGAACTGAACTCCACCTCACCGTCTTCATCATCGTCTTCAATCTGTCTTAAAATCTAAATCAAGGAAAAACAGCAATTATTTATAATATAATAACATACTCCTCATTCACAAGGTGTTACCGAGCAGCTGTCAGATCATGAAACTTAAATGCATTTGAGACATCTAATCACTTAACAGGAACCAGAAAGTTTAGCAGAAACCCTCTTACATTTTTTTAATAGCAATATTTCAGAAACAAATTTTTTGTTGTTGGTCAAGTGTAAAAGTCAAATCCATTCCCAATCCAATAATGTTGCAAACTGATTAACTACGAAGATGAAGTGACCAAGTTTCCTGTAAATTGTGACTACAAAAACCTACCCGATCATCTCCTTTCAGTCGCAGGGTGACGGTGTAAAGGGGGCCCGAGGCAAAAAGCTTTTCCAGAAACTGCTTCCTGAAGATCTTCACCTTCACTGTTTTCGTGGTGGAGGACAGGAGGAAATCTGGAGCTAACAATTTGCCTAAAACATGAGAAGTCCCATTAGAGCCACATGTAAGGTTCATAACAACTGTAAAATGATGAACCTTTATTACTTACTTTTTAATAAACTAACTCTTCTTGCGAATGACCAGGCTAAGCTGACATTTCCTTGAAACAGTCCAACCTTAACTACAATTGGATCTTGGTCTAGAAGGCTTCCAATATTACATGTTGATTCTTTAATCATGTTACACTCTGGCACAACATGCCAATCATGTTGTCCATATCTAACAAAAAAATGAGAAGACAAATATATGAGCTTTAGTATTCAGACAACAAATAAATTAATATAATCAAAATATGAATGTATTATATTGGGGGATATAAAAGTTTTCTGCCTACATAGCCTTGCTGACTTGATAAAGGGCATTCAGAGGGGCTCCATCAGGGGGACTCCAGAGCACAGTTACATTTCCCTCCCATATGTCAAACGTCACGTTTATTTTTTTTCCGTTATCTGTTAGGAAGACAGTAGTGACAAGAATTATTTTCAAACTTTCCCAGACTATATATCAGCGCAGCTGTTATTTCAATAGAGAAATCGGTTGTTACTTCTGTATTTACAGTACAATACGTGAACCTGTCTGTGAAATCCTACAAATAAAAAGATCAATCAATGATTTTACATAGATTTCAGTCTTTGACATGATCAATATTATATTTCACAGAATGTTCTTCACATTATGTAAGATCATTTTAAGTCACAAAAAAGACCTTAGCGGGGTTTTCACGGACTGGGTCACATATTAAGTATGACTTTATCAGATTACTCTATTAAAGCTAACATTAAAGGGTTAAATTCAAGCAAAAATAACATTAGCCAGGGCAAGATAAACAACCTTATGTGTTTTTATATATGTATATACGGACTGTCTTTAATGTTAAGTCAGATTTGAGGGTGTATGATGACATAGGGGACCTCCGATATGAAACTTGGAATTTACATCAGTCACGTACAGCTTTTAACAGAAACTGTGGGCTGTGATTACAAAGAAACTCTCATTTACTTACTTCAATGAATTACACACCTACATAATAAATTATAAGAATACTAAAATCGTTAAAAGTAAATCATGTACAGACTGAAATTAATTTGGGCTCTTTAAAAAGGCTCTGAGCGTATATGCGTAATTATAGCGTAATACTTGTTGGCCTTTACAATACATCCAAATGAGCCATTAAAGGGATATTTTTATTTTAACATTTCCAATCATGTAAATAACAAACAACCCAAACAACAACAAGTAGTCAAGCAACCTATTTTCAAGTGAGATCCATTTCAATACTATTTAGTGAAAACTAACAAATAAATTAGTTATTAGGGTTTTTTTTAAATATTTGACAATGGGACAATATTTGGCCGAGATACAACTACAGTATTTAAAAATCTGGAATCTGCCAAAAATGTAAAATATTGAAAAATCGCCTTTAAAGTTGTCCAAATGAAGTCCTAAGCAACACATATTACTTATTAATTACATGATCTTTACTTAATATATATAATATAATGTATTGTTGGCTATTGCTACAGATATACCCATGAGACTGATTTTGTGTTCCAGGGTCACAAATAGACTATTTAAAATCACATACAACTTTACAACAACATTCATTTCTTACCTGCTACATAAAGCGGAGAGTGTATCAACACGACCAGCACAGACATCCATGAGGTCCAATCCATTTTTATATCAATGTATGAACAGCATATCCCTCAACACATCCAAAGTCCTCTTTAACACACATAAATGATCACAACTGAACTTGTGACTGTTACTCTGTTAATATGTCAGTCTGCCTCTCTCTCTCTCTCTCTCTCTCTCTCTCTCTCTCTCTCTCTCTCTCGCTCGCTCTCTCTCGCTCGCTCTTTCTCTCTCGGTCTCTTGTGTGAATGTGTGGTTAAGTGTTTGACTCACTCTATGTATTTGCACGGTAACTTCCCCTTTAATTCTTCATGTCCTCGTCATGGCAGATATCTCCCCCACTCACAGATAGCGATGTTGTTTTTTTCTTTTGCGGTTATATACGTACCATCAAAGCATGCAGACCGTAGCTGTGTGCTCGAGAGAGTGTAAACATAGATCACAGTAGAAAAATCTGCCACGTAAAGCATAAATCCATCATCATGTTGTATTTATTTTTAGTATAGGTGGAAATTATCAAATGCACATATTAATAAGAGAGAGTACCACGTTAAACATATAGTATTGCTTTAACATAAGCACAATAAAATAGTTCATATGATAAAAGAGCTCACAAATACTGTATATGATTAATAACTACTCAATGCTTTGCTGCAGGTGGCATGTTTGCATATCTTTGTGCATATGTCCAGTATGACTTCTCAGTGTTAACTAAGAATTGACTGTGCTAATTTATTCAACACGTCATTTTTTTAACATTTTGATCTGATAAACTTCACACTTGACTTTGAAAGGTTTATCTTCAACGTATATATAGTTGTCTGATTTCCCCATACAGAAAAACCAGCAGTGTAAATATGCAATTCTTAGAAGAACTGAGATGTCAAACACAATACTAAAATACATTACAGGGTTTTTTTTTTTTGATAGCAAAACCTCAGCCCAGATCTGCACATTAATGAGTGCATTCTTAACCTCGCACACAGTGTTTTGCAAAACACCAATACACTTACCTACTTTGAACACAAATCTAACATGATGCCACTGTTTTGCCATTTCAAGGCACTGCTTTCCAAAAATATAAAAACCTATGAACCAATTGATCAAACACAGGCAGTTCACCCACTAATGAAAAATCTGTCATCATTTTGTAAAGTGCAGTCCAATAGAAGAGCCGAGGAGAGGGATCTGAAAGTAGCTAACTTTAATAGAAACAAAAATTGAAACATGAATGCACGGCACGAAATGTGGCAATAACCAAAAAAGGACAATATGGCAAACAAGGGTATTTATACACACTCCAATCAAAGGTAACAAGAAACACCTGTAGACAATAAGGGCAGAGACTACAATGATCATGACTAATGCTGCGTTCCAGGCAGGTTTTTAAACCCGTGAGTTACGACTTCAAAACCACTACTCACGACCCTATGCGTTCCAGGCAGCCTGTAACTCGTGTTTTTCCAACCTTCTACCAGTGAAAGTGCACTGGAACGGCAGTCAAACCCGTGACTTCCCACCCGTGAACTCGTACTAGATCGATGTACTCCCAGTTCAGAGTCGTGAGTCGTGGTTTTGAAGTCGTGAGTTACGGGTTACAGGTTGCCTGGAACGCAGCATTTGATCTACAAAAAAACAAATCACAAGACAAATACATGACAAAACCCATATGCCAAGTTCAGACTGCACGATTTTAGCCCTGATTTTGACTCGCTGGCAGGTTTTGAGAAATTCGCAGACAAATGCCCAAATTCACAGGAAAATCTAAGCTTGTGCACGCTATCGAATGACAATCACACAGTGTGAATTATCAAAGACGTGATCTGAGGGAATCGCAGACAAGTCGACTTGCATGGTAAATATCTGGACCTGTTGGTGAATCAAAATTATGCCGTGTGAAATGTGTTTTGACTGCACTGTAAAAAATACTTTGCTGCCTTAAAATTTTTTGTTGAATCAACTCAGATTTACAAGTCATTTCAACTTACTATTATTTATCTTGACTAGAGATGAGTTTTTATAACTAGGTGAGTTGTTATAACTTATAAAATTAAGTTTTCTCAACTTATATATTTTATAATTTATAAGTTGTGACAACTCGTCCCTGTTGACAAATCTGAGTTGATTTAACAAAAAATTTTAAGGCAGCAAAGTATTTTTTACAGTGTGAAAATTACATCTGCAATGACCTACAGCCAATGAGAGAGCAACATACAGGACAGCTGGAAGTTCGGGGAGGAGTCTGTCCAACCATTTCCTCCTTCATAATCTTTATTTCTTCTTCTTTCTGCTGCAAATGAGCGCACATTTTAAGCCATATTGGGTAAATATTGGACAGAACACACAGCTGGGGTAAAAGTGACCTACAGTAATGCTGGGTTGTTTTAACACAACTGCTGGGTTAACCCATGGTTGCATAACAACAACCCAACATTGGGTTATTTTAACTCAGCATGGGATTATTTTTAACCCAGCATGGGGTCATTTTTAAAGCTCACAAAACTAATTTTTGCCAAACTAATGTTAAAGGGGCAGTGAATCTGTCGATTTAATTTTTTTACTGTTGTCTGATGTCTACTTATGATGTTCGCGTGGTTTATACATTCTAAAACATCAAAAGCAATAAGTAATAGGCTATTTTGTAACATGGATTAGTGGCTCTCTGGAGAAATGGTTCGTTTGAAGGGGCGGGCCGCATTGAAGATGTAAATGCCCACTACTATGATTGGATAGCTTCATTCCCCGTCATTACATGTGGGGAAATGGTTTAAAAACATTAATGTGTAAAAATAGCGGCCGAACACAAATATGTTTGAGCCACAAAAGATTCTGGGTGCAAAAGATGATACATATAAATGACAATACATATAGAAAAGTATAAATAAAACTTTAAACTCGACGTGCTGTATACCACACAGTAAGTGTGCATCGGAGTCTAAACTGCGGCTGGTAAGTCGTTATCAAAAACTTTGTATATTTCTTTTGTGCTTGTGAGGTTGCTTTTACATACACGTAACGTTACATACCACAGTTATATGATAAAAAAGCTTTGTTGAGTGTTGGACCTTTTAAACACAACTTGCCTAAATTGCCGTATACAACACAGTAAACAGGCATCAGAATCTAAATTGAGGCTTCCTTATCACTAACTTTGTCTATTTCTACCATTATATTACAGTCTTATTGTTAAGTGTGGCACCCATATTTATCATTTAATGTTTTTAGTAAATTAAAACAGTCAAACATACGTGTTTAGACATGAATGTTAAAACAGGACATATCTTGTTCAAAGCAATGGTGAACGCAGTAACGTTATCTTAAATAAAGTAAAATGTTTTACTTACTGTGTATACTGCTGTGTCATTTTTGTCAGATCCAATATTAGTGGTGCTTTTAATCACAGTCTCTCTGCAAATCCAGCATCGACTTCTTTACAAATGATTCTGTGGTACAAAAAGTAAACAAACACTCCCCACATGAGCTGGAACTTCTTCAAAAACAAACTTTAACCACGCATTCCTAATGTAATGTTCCGAGCCTCAG
The DNA here is from genome assembly GCF_030506205.2 of Paramisgurnus dabryanus. Classification (NCBI taxonomy): domain Eukaryota; kingdom Metazoa; phylum Chordata; class Actinopteri; order Cypriniformes; family Cobitidae; genus Paramisgurnus; species Paramisgurnus dabryanus. The sequence goes on from NC_133344.1 coordinate 32,161,570, forward strand.
AGTTAAGGTTTTCCAGCGTCTGTGTTCTTCCCAGATGGTTCTTCCACAACCGAACACTCCGTTTTCATGGTTACTCATAACAGATCACTGCCTCAAAATAAAAGTCTCTCAGGATAAATTTATTTAAAAGTCAGTTTGGTTACATTTGGCAATCTTTAAAGACATGTTTATTGATTGTTGATACACACGTGTGTCATGCAAAGCTGTGGGTGGGGCAACAAAAGGTTGTTGTATTTGGGTTTGGGGAGGTGTTTCAATGTTACTCTGACGTCATATTTCGGCACATTCCTGAATAGACCATTTTCCTGGCTTGGTGCCAAAAACTGTTATATTTCAGTAGCATAAAGATTTTCAGTTTTGAAACTTGCAGGATGTTTATTTAAGTATGATGACCTCTTATATAACAAATTATCAAGTTAAAATTGATTGTTTGATTCACCGCTTCTATAAGCTTGGTTACGTATACAGTAGTATTTCATCCTTCATATGTCAATTAATGAACAAACTCCATCGCACACCTGTAGTGAATAGGCGCGTAGGAAAAAAAGACCAACAATTAGGTCGTATCAGAAAGGAAAAAAACTCCTGCACACTATCATATACTTGCAATTTAAAAAAATATTTATTCACAACAACGTTACGGTCTTACGACCTTCATCAGGTACCTGATGAAGGTCATGAGACCGAAACGCAGTGGCGGTTCTACACGGAGGCCAAGGGTGGCCCGTGCCTCTGTAGACATGTCCCTGGCCACCCCTGTGGCCACCCCGTGCTGACCAAAAAAAAATTATAAATTCATTTTGAGTTTACACGCGAGCGCCAAAAGCGGAACTAATGCGACGCAACGTTTTACACGAGCAAATTAGAGCGGCGCACCCAACCCGAATTGCTCATGACACCTGCAGGTGCTGCTCGACCAGTGTCTAAATTCGTTACCAATCTCCCGATGTTGAGAATGTGTATGCAGGGTTGGGCACTGGTAAGGACTCTAGCTGACTTGACATTGGGACACTGTTCACTTGTTCTCCTGTGACGTGGCTGCTTAAGCGCGGTGATCATTCACAGCTGTTACTCATCACCAACCGGCAAAACCAACATCTCGCTAACTTTTTAAAGTTTACACATTGTAAAAAGCGCTGTAATTATGCTCTTACATATACGTGCATAAATTGGAGGAATATAATTAAATGTTACATATACAAATCAAATGTTTATATTTTAAAATAAATATTATTTTAAATACTGATTAGATTGTGGTCTCTAACTGTCTAGCAATGTGTGTTTAAATGTAAACTAAAACAAATGATTGTCTTTATAAAAGTGTACATTTCATACAGTTTATTGAGTAGGCTCGCATGATTTTCAGTGGGGGTCTTTAGAAAAGAGCCAAGCTCCCCTTTTGCACCTGCACTCACTCTTGTATTAAATAAATATTTATATGATTGTAAAGTAAAATAAAGTTTACGGGGCAGTTTCCAGGAAAGGGATTAGACTAGTCCTAGACTAAAATAAATGTAAGAGCTGTCCAAACTGAAAACAACTTGCAATGCCAATATGCCATATCTTAAAATACATCAGTGCCCTTTGTTTTGCTTCAAAATGCACACAAGTAATGTATTTAGTAAGGCATGTTTGTTAAAACGAGTTATATTTCCTAATTAAACTAAGTCCTAGTCCTGTATTAAACTAATTCCTGTAACCAACCCTATAATCTTTAAATATAATCTCTTGCCATTTTTTTATGTGCCCCTCTGGTAAAACACTGGCCCCTCCTTGGCCCCCCAAGGGAAATTTGTCTAGAACCGCCACTGCCGAAACGTTGTTGTGAATAAATATCCTTCATATGTCCAAAGAGCCTTTTGTGTTATCAGATTATTAAAAGACAGGACGGCCTTTCTGTTTTTGCCGGAGAAATAAGAAGACTTGAAGGCATACGGTGGGTGGAGCTAAAGAGTTAAGAGTACATGCAACGCGACTTTGGATACTAACAGCTGTGACATCGATGGAAATGAAACTTAAATAAAAACTTTCTTATATAACTATGGCTTACAGTCAGATAACAGCCTTACATATATGATCCAGAATTGGATACTGAGTCAGTCATTGGTCAACAGGAACAACAGCAGCAATGTTTACAGCAGAACGTCTCCATGTAGTAATTGATCATTTTTTGTTTATCCTTTATTTTAATAAAAAAAAATGCCCACCATTGACTTGTACTCGACGGAGCAATGCTAATGCATATTCTCGCTCTCACTTGACGTGCATGGCAGGTGGGATTTTCTGGGGGTAAAAGCCCATAAAAGGAATATGGGGTCAATCAGTCATAACGGATACCCCCATTCGAAAAAAACTTTCCGAAACTTGTAGGAAAAAGAAGGCGTGAGTTTGGCCCAGATATACTCTGTCACAAGCTCAACTGCTTTTTTGACACTTTGCTTATGTTTAGCATGAGGGTTACAACTCTTAAACTGTGTTAATAAGTAATAAGTCAGAATGCATGAAATAGCATTGCATGTGTTTCAAAGACGTACGTTTTTCGGTAAAGAGGATGTGATTGTAAAAGAAAACCGAAAAGTGGTTGACATTTAATGCACTCTTTGTGCATGTGACTGTTTATGTCTGCATTTCTCACTTTCCCATTTGCTGAAGAACCGAAAGTTGTTGTTTTTTTTTCAACTCATAATGGCAAGCATAAGCAGACCTAGAAACCCAGTTGTAGTAAAACGTATGCCAGGATCAGTTCCCCGAGTTGTTTTTTACTTTATCAAATAGCAAATGTTTGTCCTAGATTCGCAGCCTTACAAAAATGTCAAACACCTGAGCTTATGTCACACAAACGTTTGACTCATGAAACTCTCAATGCTTCTGCCTTTCGTACTGCGTGGGAAAGTTAGATGACACTTTCTGTAGTTTCCTGAAGCTTTCCCATAGCATTTATAGAGAACTGGTTTCATTCTCATTGAAGACAAGTCAATCATTTAAATTTAATGTAATGTGCTTAAAATTAAAGTGTCTGCCATATGTTAATATGACCTAAAATGTGCATATTGCTACCTCAAAGGAACATATCTGTACCAACATCAATATGCTTTCTTCATTAACTTGCCCTTGAGCAAATCCAGGTGTGTATGAATGCATGTGTTTGTATGTGAAAGTTATGTTTTTTTTTTCTCGACAAAGAGGCGACTATGACGACAGAGGGGGAGTAGCTGCAATAACTCTTGCATGCTCAGCCTCCTCTATCAAACCACATTCATGCGTGCTTTCAACTGTTTTTGCAGCTATGTTTCTGTGCAAGGATATGCAAATCGCTAACACTTGTGAGTGAGTTTAATATTGACAGTAACTTCAGCATTGGAAAACTAAACAAAACACAACGAGCCTAAAAGTTAGACTGCTTTAATGTGACCTGAGAATGTAAATAGGGCAAACATCTTAAGATGAATCATACAGTAAACTACGGATAAACATCAAAGTAAATATGTGGGGCATGGGTATTTTTAGACTATCAAATGCATATGCACAATATAGTACAGTACAGCTAAAACCGAGAGATCATTGCCTTGCTTGTCCCTGCGATAACCAAGGTATAAGCAGCACCAAAAAAATATTTCATCTGTTTGCTTAGGCAGCATTACTGCTGGACTTTGACTTAATTTTCAGACAAAGGAAGTGTTTATTTGACCAATGGTTGAGAGACGTGGAGCAACACTTTAAGTGGTGTATTTGTACATGTCAGCTGTATTTAAACACTACCTACCTAATAAGTGATTTAAGAAGTGCAAATGTGTATGAAAGTGCAAAGCCTTTATTCGTTTTTTAAAGTTACAAAAGTTAACTAAAGTTTTCTTTTAAAAATCGAAATTACAGCGTAAATGTTAAAATAGTATAACCAGGTCTGTACTTATTGGGATTTATATGTCATTATGTCAAAATAATTTTCAATTTCCCAATATTGTGCTGTACAAGCAAATCTGGGGCTTTTCATGGTATCGTTTTGATTGTTTTCTGTAGTTTCAGGGGCTTTTTGTTTCACTGATAATATGTAACAGTTTGTCTTACCATATTTGATCTGCCAGCTCAATGCAGTTTAATGAGGCCACAATATACAGAAGAGGCTTTCTCTTTCCCAGTTGGCTAAAGTGCGATTTATACTTTTGCGCGGGACCTACGCCATAGCCTATACGCCGTAGTTTATACAATATTATTTTATACTTTTGCATCATTGTTTGCCTCAACGTGCATTAGATTACTAGGTTGTGTCCTTGGACATGTCACAGTACCGAGGCAAAAAGCTGAAGAAGAAGTGCATTGTGCACGTTTTTTTGCAGAAGCATCATCAGTGAGAACGCTCCTCAACTTGCAACATCGTTGTTTTTAAAGGATTGTTTTTGAGGAAATGCGACAAAAGGCTATGCCATACAATCAACACAGAAGTATAAAGCCAACTTTATGCGGATGCATGAAGTGAATCGTAAAAACATACGATTATGGAAAAAAAACCAATAACGATACCCCAGCCCCATACCCCAATTTTCCACCTCATAAAATAAGTACGAATTGTCATTGTCTTTCAACGACAGAAAACATTTTAAACCAATTATTGCACTGTTCTCTCAACTTTTACTATACTAGACATCTCAGTTTTAGATTTTAATAAAACTGAACATTTTAATATACTTTTTTACTTTTTTCTTGAGGCCATGAGATTTCAGCACTCATGAAATTTCTAAAGAAATAAAAAAAAAACATATCCAGGGAAGGGGAGATTTTTTAAAGAATAACTGATATTGGTATAAAAAAATGTAATTTTTTTGGAGACTTTCTCATCTGAAATGGTTTGGGTCCACAGAACTACTACTGTGGTTGTAAACTATGGGGTGGTTTCCCGGACAGGTATTAGCTTAAACCAGGACTAGGCCTTAGTTTAATTATGAAATATAACTAATTTTAACAAACATGCCTCACTAAAAACATTACTGGTGTGCATTCTGAGGCAAAACAAAGGGAACTGATGAATTTTAAGATATGTCAGTGCAAGCTGTTTTCAGTTTGGACAGCTCTTACATTTATTTTAGTCTATGACTAGTCTAATCCCCGTCTGGGAAACCGCCCCTGGATGTTATTAGACTGTGACACCTACTGGTCAAAACTGGTATAGAAATGTTAATTTTAAAAACAATTGTTCTGTGAAATCGTGCTCATTTATTAGATTACTGTATATTATCTAATAATTGTCTTAATAAAACATATAGATGACCCTGGAGCACAATAGCACAAATTTTGTACCAATAGCCAACTCTCTCTCTCTCTCTCTCTCTCTCTCTCTCTCTCTCTCCTATATGTTTGTTAAGGCAGATAAGTTATTTGATGTGATGCTGCATCCACACTGTAGGTGTCAGTACAATACCACTATATATCAGTCAGCACAACATCAAATTACTCACTGCACCTTTATGATGACATTTGTTACACTGTGTTTTTGCCAATATTAGCTTTTAAGCACATAGCGTCACATAATAATGAGATTTTCCAAAGTAAGCGCTTTTATCCTCAAAACACTTTCCTCTTGTCTTCTCTGTGAATGTCTCTGTAAATTGTGCCATGGTATGGTGATGTTGTATTTCAAAGTAATGGTTGTATCAACCATGATAAAACACAGATAACGAGGCCATAAAAGTGTGGAGGATAAATTTGCTGGTGAACATGTTGACAGAGAAGTCCGCAATGAAAGAGAGTCACAATGATGCTGCCTGTGGGTCGTCCTGTGTCTTGAGAACACAAGGACAGAATGACAGCTAGTCACGTGTATAGCACAAGTCTGGATTGGCTGGATTTATAAATGGCAGTGACAGCAGGGATGTGGATGATAAAAAGGTGATGTCTCAGTGACTCATATTTTGTATGAGGTGGCTGAATTTCTGGGGTCCGACCATATTGGGACACTGGCAGAGGTTCTGACATGCTCTTACATTTGGTCTTTTTTCAGTTGCTTTTAAACATATTAATGGCAAGTTTCTCATAACACTGCATTCAGCACAAACTGGGCTACGATATTATATGAGCTACATGTATGTACATGTTTGTATTTTTGAGAGAAAAATTTTTATGCATGGTTTTTTTAAAAAAAAGCAAACATTTTAAGTTACTGATATAAGTCCACAAAAACCATACTAAACATGTTTTCACAAGACTTTTCTAAACAGAATCTAGTAGTCTAGAGTTTTTTCTTTAAAATGATGTGAAAATCATCCTGCCTACTCATTCACATAAAACAATATATTGATTTAGAAATTGTAAGACACTTTTTGTTTAGAGGGGTCGTATGCAAAAAGGATTGATTGACAGCTGAGCAAACAAAAAACTTGCATAATGAGCTGCATAATGAGCCTTTAGGCAGGAATGTGAGAGGGAACTACAGTAAAGAATGTAGAGGACAAAAGAAATGTATACATGTTCAGGGTTTCCCGCAGAAAATTTGTTAGTCAAGGTGGTAGTCAAAGGGGCGTATGCGTCATGATGAAATTAAAATATTTTAATAAAATAAATAAATAAAATATTTATTTTTAAAACACTAAAATAAAACTTAATGTTGAAGAAACTATGACAAAAAATGAAAACATACTAGATTATTAATGAATTTTAATGTTTTTAACAAATACCTCTAATGGGAATAGCTGCGTTATGAAAGGAAACTAAAGGGTTACTAAACACAAACTAAAGCAGATGTTGTAGATCGTCTGGCAAACGATGATAGATAGCGAAAAAATGGTAAAAACTGATTATTTCCCACTATTAATTACATGATCTTAAAGGAGTGTAACTGTAGCATGTAAATAATGCACATGAATAAAGTGAGCAAGAGCGCTCAACAATTATATCTAATAAACAGGCACATGAAACCTAGCTAGCAGGTTGCTCAAATAACAAATCACCAGCTAACTTACTTTAAAATTAGAAGAACTTTAGACTAATACAATAAAAGCCTTGAATAACCCCAAAACATAAGTCCACTTACAGTTCTCACAGATACGTGTTTCATCAACTGGTTATCCTCCAGACATGACGGAGCAAGTCTTATCTCATTTCGGTCGTGTGGTGCGCATGCATGCTCGCGGTGTGAAGCACGTCCGATCTATTCTCCGAGATGTTTTATCAACTGGCTAGGTATCCTCCAGACAGTGACGGTCTCCGGACTATGTCTTTCTCATTTCGGCCGTGTGGTGCGCATGCACGCTCGCGGTGTGAAGCACGTCCGATCTATTCTCCGAGATGTTTTATCAACTGGCTAGTTATCCTCCAGACAGTGACGGTCTCCGGACTACGTCTTTCTCATTTCGACCGTGTGGCGCGCGTACGCGCTATTCTGCGAGATGAACTTGACGGCCTTTTGGGCAGCGAATGTTTTTTTTTTGGACAAGTTAGTTAAGGCGATAGGGTTTCCAAGCTTAGGCGGCCCGCCTTAACTGAAATCTGCTGCGGGAAACCTTGATGTTTGTTTGTGGTTTATTAAGAAGTTAACAATATAATCAAAATAGAAATGAAGGTCAGTGGGACTTTTTTAGTTTATTTGGAAACAAACTCTATTCAAAAACTTAACTTGTATAAACTAAGAAACTGGTACACAGCAGAGCTGCTCATGTGGCTCATGTTACCATATAACTTTATGTCCAAAAAATGTGAATATGTTTTTTCCACTTCACAGTTTTTTACTGATGAGAGGGATGCAGACCTGTAAGAGAGTTTTAAACAGCTGTTAGCATAAACTGTCCACAGAAATACCACGTAAGCTTAACTGACGGGTAAACTATCATGTACATAAACTAAATTCAGAACGTCTCAGATAAACATCTGCAGTGATTAGTTTTATAAAAAGCTGTTTCAGATGACTGTTTTCAGGTGACCATTGACTGATCGTCTAGCTTCTGTTTTTAAAGGCGTTCTAAGCGAATCTGCGAGACATTAGTTTTTGTTGACATTTGAATTGTTTTCAAACAGACGGAGCGTAGCTAACTCCTCCCCCTCCCTTCCGTGCTTTCATGAACGCGCCCAACCCCCACCCCCAAATCCTTCTTGTCGTTTATTGACTGGAACACTTTGTTACGGTTTCTGTTTGTAGGTTTGGCCACTGTGTTGTTATTGCCGTTTGTGAAGCCTGGGCTGTCTACAGAGATCGTGTTTTTTTACAGTTTGATCAGTGGACAGGCAGCAAGCAGATAGTGAGGAGATGTTTGCTGTATGTAACAAAAAATGTTTTATGGTCTAAAACGCGTCAATTCGCTTAGAGCACCTTTGACAATGTTTTAATGCGTTTCTGTAAGCGCGTATGCAGGGCCGCATTAATGCATGGGCTTACCTGGGCTTAAGCCCAGGGCCTCGGGCTGGAAAGGGCCCCGAGATGCCGGAAAAAAATAACAACCGCATTTTATAAAAAGTTGATACTCCCTTTAAAATGATGCTTAATCGCTTTGCTTTGAATGTCCGTGCGTGAATGCAGTTCCTGCGCAAGAAAATCTCTCACTTACTGTAGGCTACCCTGCAATCATTAGTGAGCTTTTTAAAATTTCTGTCTGAAATATCCATTATTGCATTTCTGATGAACAAAGACGAAACTGAGGACGTGTTTTTATCTTAATATGAAAGACAACGTGTAAACATTCATTAACTGATTCCTCGTAACATTTTAAAGCCAAGATGTACAGAACAGCACACAAAGATATTACACAAAACATTTTTGATAACTAAATCTAATAAATAACAAATTACATTCTTCCTCGGAAGCCACGGCTAAGTTCAGCGATCTTATTTCATTTTGAGATTTAGCGTGCAAATAAAAGACGAGAAATTACATATAACTTGTTACTGTAAATTATAAAAAACAAGCTTTATATACAATTCCTTAAACGGTTCATTTATAACAAGAAAACACTTAAAATAATAATTTCATAGACACTATATATGCTTTATTATTTTGCACAGAAATATCTGATTGCTTACTTTCACTTTGATCATCTCTGTATTCACTTGAAACATCTGATGTTTCTTATAACATTTGTTTCAGGAATCTCTTTTCTATCATTTGAAAGTTAACACCGACCATATTATTAAATCACAAGAGAGTGTGTCAGATTCGGTAGAGATATTTATATTCGGTGTCATCACCGAAAAAAAAAAAAACGGCTTACCTGTTTTGTGGCTCAACTTCTGACAAGTTAAGTAACCTTTTTAAATACATTTTAAAACTTATTCTTGTCGAAAAAATCTGTTTTTTGATGTTTAGTTTGATGAACGCCTAAATATGATCACGCAGAACACCTAGCGCGTTCGGCTAAATTGAATGTGACAGCATGCCACAGCGTAACACAACGGAAAGCATTTCAAAACTTACAGAACTTAAATTAGATCAGAATTTACCTTTATAATTAATAAAAAATAAAAACAAAATGAAGTCAGAATCAATAAGGTGCAGAACATGGGTGCAAAATGCCTAAATGCGCAGGGGAATAAAACACAAGCCACAAATAGTTTAATCAGATAACACTAAATAATCTATAAATTAAATAAAAACAAAGAAATATTAAAATAAATTTTAAAATAACGAAAGTATAGAATTGCCTGTTTTGTCTTTTAAATTGCAGAAACAAAGAGACTTTGCAATGGTTTCTGGATATGGACGTGTAGCCCTGTCACGGGATTTAGGCTATTAAAAGACTTTAAAAATATTTATTAAAAGCTACTTTTTCACATATTATTTACTTCGTATTAACATAATAGGCTGTATATTTTTTATATTGGGAGAAAGCTGTTATATGTGAAATCAGATAATGTGCACTCTTATACAGCCAAAATTAAATGATCCTCATTTTATAACACATCTGCGACGATTCGACTGTGCAGTAGTCGAATCAGGCTTCTCCAGTCAAAGCATCGAATCTTAGACTATTCGGGTCACCTCTAGCTAGGACTATGTGCATATGTTATGCAGTGATATTTGTGTATATTGTGGGTATTCTGATATGGTTTTAATATTTTGTTATTGCATTTATTCCAGCAAAATAAAAGCCTGACAACTTGCACTTAGTGCCCTGCTAAAAAAAACAGCGTACCAGCAAGACCAGCATATGTTGTGTTTTAGTGCTGGTTTGCTAGTGAACACCAGCTAAACCAGCATTAGCACCAGCTAAACAAGGACCAAACCAGCATTAGCACCAGCATCCCATGCTGGTCATACCAGCAAGACCTGCATATGTTGTGTTTTGGTGCTGGTATGCTGGTGACCACCAGCTAAACCAGCATAGACCAGCATAATTCCCATGCCGGTCCATGCTGGTTTGATGCTGTTTTTTTCAGCAGGGTTATTATAAAGATTGTGTGAATGTAGGCTGTAATTCTGGTGGATGAAGGGCCCCACAAAAGGGTAAAGCCCAGGGGCCCCTTACAGTGTTAATGCGGCCCTGCGCGTATGAACTTTAAAAACACATCGCACATGGCGTCCATGTCGCTTATGAGGTTGCTTAGGTCACTTATGTAGGCTGAACTGCACAAGCCATAAGCATATTACATGATAGCAAATATAAATGAGGATAAATTAACTGTAACTTACTTAAGAAATATATCCTCCTCCAGTGCATCTTCCATTGTTCTTCTTCTTAGGTAAAGTTAAAGATAAACGCTTCTCTTCCTCAATGTCCTGACATAAATGAAGATATTCCTCACGTGTGTGTATAAAGTTTATCATCCAAACATGCAGTAAAGTCTTTAAATCTGATCAAACTTTACGCTTTGTTTGTCATTGTTTGAACTGTTCTTCTGTTCATTACCATGTGAACAGCGGGTACCGCCTCTGGGCATGACCGCATTAGAGATAATGAGCTCAGCCAGGAAAATCAGTACTTTTTTTACTTCAATGCAGTTTATATAAACAGGCAATATTTGTTTTCAATTATAATTAGCTTGTTTAAAAGTAGACATTTCAGGCTTTCTTTGGATATGTGTATCATGTTTGTGTGACGAGTATTCGCGGAGTTTCAACTGATTTTTGTAACGTGATGAAATGTCTGAATGCTCACCCTGTTTATTTTCTTTATTTGACAAAAACACAAAGATCTGTTGTTATTGTGAATGTACACATATTAAAGAAGACCCTTCACAGTTTCAAATGATGTCAAACACGTAAGTGTATGATTATTATTGATGGAGTATTTTAAGTTGATTCTGCTATGATAAGGAGAAAACACATCCAAATGCAGTGCTGCGTTTTTGGACCCCAGAGGGTTAAAATACAAATACCTCTACAAAAGTGGGAGTATCTCATTCATTAAAGGGTTTGAAATAGTGTCTTCACTGTAAGGCATTGTTTCATATGACAAATAGCTATACAGTATGCACATTAATGATTAATGTGTACTTAGTACAATGACATTTTTAATTTGTTAATTCTTCACAAAAAGGGGTAGAAGGGCAAAGAAACAAACAAACAAAAAAATACAAAATAATAAAATGTAAAATAAAATACAATAAAGGATCAAACACTTAAAGGAATACACTGTAAAAAAAGTAGTATGCAATTTAAAAAAATAACAGAAATAACTGTAACATGCATATTGGGACATTCAACATGTGATGTCTCTCATTAATAACAGTAAATATATTGATTACAGCAACAAACTGTAAATGGTAAGTACCGTAACTGTAAATAATGGGCATAAATGTTTCTGAGAACCGTGTGAGTTTCTATGTACACTATGTGATTCTTTAACACTTGAAGGTGAATGATAAGATACACATTGACTGGAGGTGAGGGTGCTATTTAAAGTAAAATCTTCATTCTGCAATGTTTGTTAGATAAATGTATACTTGACTAATGTCCTGACTGACAAAAAATAGCAAGTTAATAGCAACCACTGAGTAATATTGTTTCGTTTTAGTTGCTGGTCACATGCCTTTATGACAACACACTGTGTCATCTATGTGTAGCTCTAGTATCAACTAGTGTTGCATCTATATACAGTTTGGTGTGGCAGAGTAAAATTTTCCATTGAAGTCATGTGGATCTATTTTTAGGGTTGTTTTTTTGTTACTTTTGCTGTTTAATTAAAATACTGCTCTAGTCTAGTGCATTAAATCAAGACTATAAAATCCCAAACCCAAATTACACACATTGTAAATGCAAACCCTTTACTGTTTCAACTTTACTGTCATTTATTTTAGGGTCCCAGTAACCTCATTAATGTGTAAAAAAGTGGTAACTTATCTTACTAGAATCTTATTTTCCAGTACATTATGCATACATTATTAAATCTGTATTTCTTCATGTAACACAAAATAAGTGGACTTTCAAGAAATGTGATCGGTATCTTTTCTACTCTCAGAAATAAAGGTACAATAGCTGTCACTAGTTGTAGTACCCTTTCAAAAAGTACACACATTTGTACCTAAAAAAGAACATATTAGTACTTCAAGGGGTGGTTTCCTGGACATGGATTATCTTAAGCCAGCACTATGACTTTACATGTAGTTTAATTATGAAATATAAATAGTTTTAACAAACATGCCTTATTAAAAAAATTACTTGTGTGCATTTTGAGGCTAAACAAAGGGCACTGACGTATTTTCAGATATGTCAGTGCAAGTTGTTTTTTTTAGTTTAGACAGCTCTTACATTTATTTTAGTCTAGGACTAGTCTAATCCCTGTCCGGCAAACCTTTCCCAAGTGTACTTATTGGTACCAAATGTATACTTATCTGTACCTTAATGGTACTTTTTAGGACCTTAAGGGTACCGTACTGTACCAGTGACAGCTCACCTTTATTTCTGAGAGTGTACTAGAAACGATTTCTTTTTAAGCCTGTAGATGACAGAAGGATGATTTTTTATGAAAAAAAAAACAAGTTCCCATGTACTTTCTTTGACCTGAGATTTGCTTTCTTTGTCCAGGAGCTCTGTGACATTCAATAGTTTAATAGTGCTAGCTTTTGTCAGGTTAGTACTACTTTGTTTGCCTTGTCATCTTCTCTTTGTAAACGGTCAGCAAGCATCATAATCAGCTGCATTTGCGTCATACTGTACTGCTATCACTTCCTTGATGGCTGTGTTGCGTAACGATCAATGATGTGACTTTAAGAAAACCTGTTCTCCTGTTCGGAGCATTTTGCACAGAGGGGCTAGACGTCACAGTTTTAACTTTACTAAATCATTTGGGTGTTTTTAATTCAACTTTAATGTACTTACCTTAAAGTCTTGGCTGCAAAAATGGGCAATATGTGTACTTGGGTACTGAAGTTTTAAATACTACTCACATTACATTGTGTAGTCCAAACTAGACATTAAGGGGTGGTTTTCCGGACAGGGATTATAGCTTAAGCCAGGGATGGGCAACTGGCGGCCCGTGGGCCGCACACGGCCCGGGGTAAATTTTAATACGGCCCGCTGGACCATATTATAATTAATCAAATACTTTTAAAATGATGATTTTTGTATTCAGACGTAAAACCTCCCAACCAGGAGGGGGCGCTAGGTCCCGCGGATTGTCACAGTAAGCATAGTCCCGTGTTTGGGCTTATGTGAAGAAGATGTCTTCAAGTTCACGGGGTCCGAAAACCCAAGGTCCGTCCCGAGACCCGATCAAGTTCGGATCTAAATGTTTCACGCGTGCCTCGGACACAGGTCGGGTACAATAATCGGGTCTCGGGTTATTTAAAATGAATGTGTTTTTTCCGAACTGACCCAAAAAGCCCTGAACTACACTGTCAGAAATAAAGGTACAAAACTGTACCTTTTCTGTCACTGGGGCTGTACCCTAAGTATCCGTTTGATACCTTTACAGGAATACAAAACAGAATGAAATTTTTTGTAGATTACCATACCTTAAGGACCTACATTGTTAGAAAAACGTCAAAATATGTACCCTAGCTGTCAGTGGGGCTGTACCCTTTAAAAAGGTAATTGTAAGTGTCACAGGTGACGGTTTGTAAGGGCGGAACCAAAAGCATGGAAGACGATGGTTCCGCCCGGACGCTTTACTCTGAACACCGGAATTCCGGGGTTTCCCCGAAGACGAAATCAAGCCTGATTTCGCCCAGGTGGGGATAATTTACACAGCGGTTGCTGATAGGCTGATGAGGAGAAGAGGTAGAGAATATAAAGACCTTTGAAGACATCCAACGGTGTGCTTGTGGTGTACTTTGTATACGCTGTGTTGCTGCTTTGCAGACGGACTATGCTGGCTTGATCGTTTCCCTGGGGAAGAGAGAAAGGCACAGTCAGCTAGCGAAGGAATACTGGGAGACTTCATTCGTGAGAGAGCGGACACAGAGCATTCAACAGTGCAGATATTAGAAGTCATTGACAACAAAGAGTGAGTCACAGCTGTAATACTTATCTGTATATTGCTTGGAAGAGGAGTTGCTGGGTGTGTGTTTGCCTTTGTGTTTGAGGTCCCTGGCCCCACTGGAGAGGGGAACGTGGGCGAGCCGCGGGGTGACCGGAAGCACGGACGAAGCAATTGGTAGGAAGCACCGTTCTCCAATCGAGCAGTGGCCCTGTGGAAAAAGGAAGCGCAGGTGAGCCAGAGGAGTGATAAACAACACGCCGGGCCTGTGAATAACACACATCTCACTTTCATCGGTGGTCGAGCTATCGCCCAACTATCCTCTCGAGGGAGTCGTAGCCAGGTGGCGAGGGCGATCTAAAAACCATGTGAAGTTGTATAAGAGTGCTGTGGGTGAGTTTCACTGATTGATGGTGTTTACGTTTTACTTGCTGTGTGTATGCTGTGCTTGTAGCGCCCAAACTGCCTAGCCTCGGACGAGTCGCGAGACAACGACATCTGTTTTGGCCTGGGTCCTACGGAGAGTGAGAAAATTAAGCCCTGTGCCCCGGGCGTGTCAACGAGAGCGTCGCTCCTCCAAAGAGCAGACAGTGGTGAAACCCAGTGAGTAACGTAGGAAGTGTACCGTGCGGATTGAGGGTCATAGCTGTGTGTGTACTGACCTTTCCAACAGAAGCTCGTGGTGTGCGGGGCCCCGACGAAAGTTCGCCCCAACTCGTGACTCCGGCCGTGGAAGTAGGAGGGGGAGTTCGGGAAGCGTTCGGCTCCGTGCCACTGAGCCCATTAGTCCCTACAACGCCCGGACAGCTTGAGTGGATGGGCGAAGGATCACGGTGCACTGACGCTGTAGCGAAAGTCCACTGTCTGCGAGCGGACGAAGATCCTCACTACTGTGAGTAACATACTCTGGAAGGAAGTTAATCTGTGCTTATAGCAAATACTTACCTGTGTTCTAACGAAGGCTCTGTGTGAACGAAGGTCCCCAGTGCTGTGAGTAATATATCCTGTGAAGTGAAATTAACCTGTGCTTATAGCAAACGCTTACCTGTGTTCTAACGAAGGCTCTGTGTGAACGACGGTCCCCAGTGCTGTGAGTAATATATCCTGTGAAGTGAAATTAACCTGTGCTTATAGCAAACGCTTACCTGTGTTCTAACGAAGGCTCTGTGTGAACGAAGGTCCCCAGTGCTGTGAGTGATATATCCTGTGAGGTGAAATTAACTTGTGCTTATAGTAAACGCTTACCTGTGTTCTAACGAAGGCTCTGTGTGAACGAAGATCCTCAGTGCTGTGAGTAATATATCCTGTGAAGTGAAATTAACCTGTGCTTATAGCAAACGCTTACCTGTGCTCTAACGAAGGCTCTGTGTGAACGAAGATCCCCAGTGCTGTGAGTAATATATCCTGTGAAGTGAAATTAACCTGTGCTTACAGCAAACACTCACCTGTGTTCTAACGAAGGCTCTGTGTGAACGAAGACCCTCAGTACTGTGAGTAACATACTCTGTGAAGTGAAGTCAATCTGTGCTTATAACAAATACTTACCTGTGTTCTAACGAAGGCTCTGTGTGAACGAAGATCCCCAGTGCTGTGAGTAATATACCCTGTGAAGTGAAATTAACCTGTGCTTATAGCAAAGACTGACCTGTGCTCCAACGAAGGCTCTGTGTGAACAAAGACCCCCAGTGCTGTGAGTAATATATCCTGTGGAGCGAAATTAACCTGTGCTTATAGCAAAGACTTGCTTGTGTTCTAACGAAAGGCTCTGTGTGAACGAAGACCCTCAGTACTGTGAGTAACATACTCTGTGAAGTGAAGTTAACCTGTGCTGATAGCAATAACTCACCTGTGTTCTAACGAAGGCTCTGTGTGAACGAAGACCCTCTGTGAACGAAGAACCCCGGGGGTTGATCCAAAGAGCCACGCAACTAAGACCTGAGGGAAAGAAAAAGAACGAAGGGTGAGAAGAATAGCGACCTAGAACAACGTATCACTGCATAACTTTTATTTGATTCTGCCTCCAGGAAGAAGCGGAGCGCGCCACGGATTCTCGGACTAGAGCCCCAAAAGAGCCCCTGTCCCCAGTCTTTGTCCCAAGTGGCCCTGGAGGCGAGAAGAAGACTCATTAGTTTTAAATTGCCCCTTCCCCCTTTCCTTTTAAATATTTAATAAAGTTTATTTTAACTGTAGTTACTCGTCTGTCTGGTCATTGGGGTGGTCTTGGGAAACTCCTCGAGGTGGAAGAGTTGAGAGGGGCGTGACCTTTAGTTATTCGGGTACGCCCCCGGCCGTGACAGATTTGGCGTAGTCGGCCGGGCTCCACCTCGAGTTGAGCGACCAAGGCTCTCCAATGGCCGACGACGAGTTGCCCGAAGCCCCACCCCGTGTTGTGCCTGAAAGGCCAGAAGCGCCACCCCGTGCTATGCCCGTGTTCCTGGGAAACCCCTGGGTGCAGAAGTACAGTGGGGTCGAGTCCGAGATCCGTTTAACTGAGTGGAGGGCCCAGATCGAGTATTTGGCCGGCCTTCAGGGGCTGAGTGCTAGTCAACAGCAGCAATTTGTGTTAAACTCACTAGGAGGAGAAGCCCGGCGAGAAGTACAAGCCGCCCCCGAGGCCGTTCGAACGACCGCCCAGACCATATTCCACTTCCTTACCGAACAGTATGGTGATACTACCCCTGTGGCCGTCCTGAGGGCGCAGTTCTTTAACTGCAAGCAGGGCCCCCACCAGTCCATTTGAGCCTTCGCCCTGAGGCTGCGTGAGCAGTATGCACGCCTGCAGCGACGTCAAGATCATGGGTTGGGAGACGAGGAGACCCTGTTAAGGGACCAGTTTCCGCTAGGGCTCCGAGAGGGCCCCCTCCGTCAGAACCTCCGAGTACAGTTTAGAAGAGACCCTGAACTTACGTTCGATGACCTAAAAAAGGAGGCCATGGCCTTGGAAGGTGACCAAGTAGAAGTAAAGGAGGCCCCCGTATGTGCAGCAGTGAGTGGCCCGGTGGCGTCCTCGGAGGTAGCAGACTGGAAACAAACATTGAAAACGGAACTCCTGAAGGATGTGCGAGACCAGATGGCCGAATTAACTAAGGCCCTAGTAGGAAAGCTGCGCCTGGGGCCAGGAAGGAGGGAAGAGGGGCCGCCCCCCGAGAACGGACGTACACTGACCGAGGCCGTGATGGGATGAGGCGACCCTGGCAGGCTAGTCGGCCCAGGTTCGACTGGGACGAACAAGGGAGGCCCATTTGCAATCGGTGTGGGACCGCAGGGCATGTGAATAGGCAGTGCGGACCACGAAGAGCCTCCGAGGGGGGTTTTTAAGACGACCGGCCACAGTGGGTCATGTGGTCGGCGCCCCCCAAAGTGACCCCCATAGAAGAATGGAACCCAGGGACGGGATGATCGGGCTTAGCCCAACAGTGGAGGCCCAGGTATGTGGCACCACGGTGCGATGTCTCGTCGACACTGGTTCCCAGGTCACCTTATTCTCAGAGAGTCTGTCCCACGAATTATTTGGAACCTACCCCGCACACAAGGCTGAAGCGCCCTGGCTTACCCTGAAGGGGGCGAACGGTTTAGAGATCCCCTACATCGGCTATCGACTTACAGACTTCGAATTGTATGGAGTACGAGTCCCGCAGAAGGGGGTCATCATCGTACAGGACCACTGCCTCGGCCGTCATCGAGCCCTCCTAGGTATGAATGTTCTCTCGGAGTGCTGGGAGGAGCTATTTCGGGCTAGGCCCGTTCAGACAATACCGAGGGCCGAACGGCCAGGCTGGGAACGAGTAGTGGCCGACTGCAGGCGAGTGCAGCTGGCTAAGAGCCGAGATGGCCGAGAAGAAGTTGGACGAGTAGCATGTCGATTTGCATTGTCAGTGCCAGCAGAAAGCGAAGCCATAGTGTGGGCCAGGGTGCCACAACAGCGTCAAGGCCCCGAGAGCTGGGTGTTGGTCGAACCTCACAAAGACTGCACGCAGGTGAGAGTGGCCCGAGGACTGACGGTGGTGCGACGGGGCCGAGTGCCGGTAAGGGTCTGTAATGAAAACCCCTACCCAGTACACTTACACAAGCACCAGCGGCTGGTGACGGTGACGTCGGTCGAGGGCCATCAGGTGCGGGATAAGGAGGATGTGAGTTTCCGGCGGGTGCACCCCGCAGTAGTTGAGGTAGCACTAACGCAAGCAGAAGGAGCGTCTAGGACGAGGGAGAAAAAGGTACCGGCCCATTTGACAGGGGACTCCTTACGAGGAGAGGACCTGGAGCAGGAACAGGCAGATGAGCTGCGGAAGCTACTGGAGAGATGGCAACACGTGTTTTCCACCCATGATGAAGACTATGGTTGTACGACGGTAATACGACACAGTATCCCTACGGGAGAAGCTGCACCGAGTCAAGAGCGGTATCGGCCAATACACCCCACCTTATACACAGAAGTGAGGACTCTCTTACAAGGTATGCTGGAGCAGGGGATTGTGCGGGAGAGTAGCAGTCCATGGGCGGCACCTATAGTGCTGGTCTAGAAGAAGACAGGGGCATGGAGGTTCTGTGTGGACTATAGGAAACTGAACCAACTGACCAAGAAAGATGCGTTTCCCCTGCCTCGTATTGAGGACTCGCTGACAAGTCTGACCAAGTCTGCATGGTATTCCACTTTGGATTTGGCCAGCGGGTACTGGCAGGTACCGGTTGAGGAACGGGACCGAGAGAAGACCGCCTTTACCACGCCTTTTGGTCTTTTCGAGTGGGACCGGATGCCCTTCGGTCTTTGCAACGCTCCCGCCACCTTCCAGAGATTGATGCAACGATTCTTGGGAGGTCAGTTAATGGAATCTGTGCTAGTATACCTTGATGATGTGATCGTGTATTCCCCAGACTTTGAGACTCACCTGCAACACCTGGAAAAGGTGTTCCGAGAGATGGAGAGGTATGGGTTGAAGCTGCAACCGGAAAAGTGCCACTTGCTGCGCCGTAAGGTACAGTTCTTGGGACACGTGGTGAGTGCGGCTGGGGTGGCCGTTGACCCCGGGAAGGTATCTGCAGTGCGGGATTGGGAGGCTCCCAGGACTGTAAGGCAAGTGAGATCATTTCTAGGCTTTGTGGGATACTACCGGCGATTTATAAAAGGGTTTTCTAAGATCGCCAGACCCTTGAACCAGCTGTTGGTCGGGACAGGGCGACCACGGGGACGGGGATCCCCCACGGTGGAGTGGACCACGGAGTGTGAGACGGCCTTTAGGGTTCTGAAGCAAGAATTGTTACAAGCCCCGATTTTGGCATATGCTGACTTCTCCCAACCCTTCTTACTCTATACAGATGCCAGCAACTTGGGCCTGGGAGCGGTGCTCGCACAGAAACAGGATGGAGTAGAACGGGTGATCGCCTATGCTAGCCGGAGCCTCCATCCCGCTGAAAGAAATGATGCCAATTACAGTTCCTTTAAGCTCGAATTGCTGGCGCTAAAATGGGCCCTGAGTGAGAAGTTCAAGGATTACCTCTGGGGAGCCAAGGTAACCGTGGTCACTGACAATAACCCTTTGGTACATTTGCAGACGGCCCGGTTGGGAGCAGTGGAACAGCGGTGGGTGGCCCAGCTAGCCAACTATGACTATCAGCTGCAGTACCGTCCGGGGCGGGAGCACACCAACGCAGATGCCCTCTCCCGGCTACCAGCGAGGGAAGACTCGAGGGGCTCGGCCCGAACTGAAGGAGGACAGGAAGAGGAAGGACTGATGGTCGGGATAGTAGAGGCGCCTGGGAGCCAACAGGAGGCAGTGCCCGTAAGTTGGGGATGGGACCCCCAGCGTTGGAGGGCCAGACAGCAAGAAGATCAAGAGCTACGGAGGTTGAGCGAGTGGCTTAGGCGGGCCCGGCGACCTACCCCCACCGAGAGACAAACTCAGACAGAGGTGGGTCATAAAATACTGGGACAGTGGGAGAAATTGAAGTTAACGGAAGGTGTATTGTGCAGGACTATCCGGGATCCGGGGACTGATGAAGAGGTCAGTCAGATCGTGGTACCGACCAGTCTAGTCCGGACACTCCTGGAGGCCTACCACGACCAGATGGGGCATCAAGGGCAGGAGCGTACCACGTCATTACTACGCCGACACTTTTATTGGCCAGGGATGGAGGATTCGGTGAGTACGTTCATTAAAGCATGTCCCCGATGTACTCTGTTTAAATCTCGACAGGAACCACGAGCACCGATGGTACCCATCCACGCAAAGGCCCCCCTCCATATCGTAGCAATGGACTATCTGACCCTGAGTCGTCCGAAGGACCGATACCAGAACATCTTAGTCGTGACAGATTTGTTCACCAAGTACGCCTGGGCCATCCCCACCCTCGACCAGACCGCAAGCACTACGGCCACAGCACTGTGGAGGGCGGTTTTCCAGCCATTTGGGTGCCCTGAGTTCCTGCACTCAGATCAGGGCCCAAATTTCGAGTCCCGTATAATTCGGGAACTGTGCCAGCTATATGGGTGTGTGAAGACCCACACGACCTCGTACCATCCCCAAGGGAATGGGGGATGTGAGCGGTTTAACCAGACCCTGTTGAACCTGTTGGGAACGCTGGATCAGAGACGCCAGGACGATTGGGTGAGTGCCTTACCGAACTTATTACAAGCATACAACAACAGCATCCACAGCACGACGGGGTATGCCCCCACGTATTTAATGTTCGGTAGACATATTCGCCTGCCCACAGATCTCCTATTGGGAACATCGGGAGGGGAGCCAGAAGGGAACGTGACTGAGTGGGTAGGACGACACCACCATCGTCTCCACTTCGCATACGAACAGGTCAATAAGAGGATCCAGGCGGCGGGGGACAAGAACAAGAGGTTATATGACAGAACGGCACGGGACGCCCCCTTGCTTCCCGGAGAGAGGGTACTAGTCCGGGATAATCGGCGGCTAGGTGGAGGCAAGTTGAGTGATCGGTGGGAGGCGAGGCCGTACATTGTGCAGCGGCAGCAGAGACCGGGACAGCCGGTATATACGATCCGGCCAGAAGGGAAGCCCGGACCGGATCGGGTGGTTCATCGGAACATGACCCGCCCCTGTCCAAACTATCCCCCGCTAGCCACAGAGGTGGCTCCTAAGGAGCCGGAGACTGCTGCCCCCTGGTATGAAGGGTGGGTTATTTTCCCAAGAGGTCCGGTAGAGGGACCGGCCCAGGCGGCCCCAAGGGAGCCCGAGAACTTACCTGCTGTAGAGGGTCCAGCGAACGAGGTAGCCCCAGAGGCTCCAGGAGAACCGGACGACTTACCTGCTGAAGAAGCCCCAGAGACTCCAGGAGAACTGGACGACTTACCGGCTGAAGAAGCCCCAGAGCCCCTACCACAGCGTCCCCAGCGGGAAAATCGGGGACGGCCGCCCATTCGGTATGGAGAGTGGGACACAGGAAGCGGTTCTAGGGACTAGAACCATTTCGGCGGGGGAGGATGTCACAGGTGACGGTTTGTAAGGGCGGAACCAAAAGCATGGAAGACGATGGTTCTGCCCGGACGCTTTACTCTGAACACCGGAATTCCGGGGTTTCCCCGAAGACGAAATCAAGCCTGATTTCGCCCAGGTGGGGATAATTTACACAGCGGTTGCTGATAGGCTGATGAGGAGAAGAGGTAGAGAATATAAAGACCTTTGAAGACATCCAACGGTGTGCTTGTGGTGTACTTTGTATACGCTGTGTTGCTGCTTTGCAGACGGACTATGCTGGCTTGATCGTTTCCCTGGGGAAGAGAGAAAGGCACAGTCAGCTAGCGAAGGAATACTGGGAGACTTCATTCGTGAGAGAGCGGACACAGAGCATTCAACAGTGCAGATATTAGAAGTCATTGACAACGAAGAGTGAGTCACAGCTGTAATACTTATCTGTATATTGCTTGGAAGAGGAGTTGCTGGGTGTGTGTTTGCCTTTGTGTTTGAGGTCCCTGGCCCCACTGGAGAGGGGAACGTGGGCGAGCCGCGGGGTGACCGGAAGCACTGACGAAGCAATTGGTAGGAAGCACCGTTCTCCAATCGAGCAGTGGCCCTGTGGAAAAAGGAAGCGCAGGTGAGCCAGAGGAGTGATAAACAACACGCCGGGCCTGTGAATAACACACATCTCACTTTCATCTGTGGTCGAGCTATCGCCCAACTATCCTCTCGAGGGAGTCGTAGCCAGGTGGCGAGGGCGATCTAAAAACCACGTGAAGTTGTATAAGAGTGCTGTGGTTGAGTTTCACTGATTGATGGTGTTTACGTTTTACTTGCTGTGTGTATGCTGTGCTTGTAGCGCCCAAACTGCCTAGCCTCGGACGAGTCGCGAGACAACGACATCTGTTGTGGCCTGGGTCCTACGGAGAGTGAGAAAATTAAGCCCTGTGCCCCGGGCGTGTCAACGAGAGCGTCGCTCCTCCAAAGAGCAGACAGTGGTGAAACCCAGTGAGTAACGTAGGAAGTGTACCGTGCGGATTGAGGGTCATAGCTGTGTGTGTACTGACCTTTCCAATAGAAGTTCGTGGTGTGCGGGGCCCCGACGAAAGTTCGCCCCAACTCGTGACCCCGGCCGTGGAAGTAGGAGGGGGAGTTCGGGAAGCGTTCGGCTCCGTGCCACTGAGCCCATTAGTCCCTACAACGCCCGGACAGCTTGAGTGGATGGGCGAAGGATCACGGTGCACTGACGCTGTAGCGAAAGTCCACTGTCTGCGAGCGGACGAAGATCCTCAGTACTGTGAGTAACATACTCTGGAAGGAAGTTAATCTGTGCTTATAGCAAATACTTACCTGTGTTCTAACGAAGGCTCTGTGTGAACGAAGGTCCCCAGTGCTGTGAGTAATATATCCTGTGAAGTGAAATTAACCTGTGCTTATAGCAAAGACTGACCTGTGCTCCAACGAAGGCTCTGTGTGAACAAAGACCCTCAGTACTGTGAGTAACATACTCTGTGAAGTGAAGTCAATCTGTGCTTATAACAAATACTTACCTGTGTTCTAACGAAGGCTCTGTGTGAACGAAGATCCCCAGTGCTGTGAGTAATATACCCTGTGAAGTGAAATTAACCTGTGCTTATAGCAAAGACTGACCTGTGCTCCAACGAAGGCTCTGTGTGAACAAAGACCCCCAGTGCTGTGAGTAATATATCCTGTGGAGCGAAATTAACCTGTGCTTATAGCAAAGACTTGCTTGTGTTCTAACGAAAGGCTCTGTGTGAACGAAGACCCTCAGTACTGTGAGTAACATACTCTGTGAAGTGAAGTTAACCTGTGCTGATAGCAATAACTCACCTGTGTTCTAACGAAGGCTCTGTGTGAACGAAGACCCTCTGTGAACGAAGAACCCCGGGGTTGATCCAAAGAGCCACGCAACTAAGACCTGAGGGAAAGAAAGAGAACGAAGGGTGAGAAGAATAGCGACCTAGAACAACGTATCACTGCATAACTTTTATTTGATTCTGCCTCCAGGAAGAAGCGGAGCGCGCCACAGATTCTCGGACTAGAGCCCCAAAAGAGCCCCTGTCCCCAGTCTTTGTCCCAAGTGGCCCTGGAGGCGAGAAGAAGACTCATTAGTTTTAAATTGCCCTTTCCCCTTCCCCCTTTCCTTTTAAATATTTAATAAAGTTTATTTTAACTGTAGTTACTCGTCTGTCTGGTCATTGGGGTGGTCTTGGGAAACTCCTCGAGGTGAAAGAGTTGAGAGGGGCGTGACCTTTAGTTATTCGGGTACGCCCCCGGCCGTGACATAAGGACCATTAGGTACAGATATATAAACATTTAGTACCAATATGTACCTCTGAGATGCTAATATGTATTTTTGAGGTACTAATAAGCTCTCTTTGGTCCCAGAATGTACTTCTAAGATACTAAAATGAAATCCTTAGGTGCAAAGCTGTACTTTTTGAAAGGGTACAGCCCCAGGGACAGAAAAGGTACAGTTTTGTACCTTTATTTCTGACAGTGTATGTGTGTTAATGTATGTGTTAATGTCCTTTTCAAACCTCTCCTCTGTTTGCCAAGAGCGCCTAATTACGACATTGTGTGGCTGGCGATAGGTAAATTTTCGTTGAGACAGACATGTCAAATCATTTAAAAAATGCTTTGTTCACTGAAAATAAAGTTATGACTTATAATTAGCATAATTGCCAAGTTTAATAGTTAAAATCTTTAAAGACCGGTTCATTTTATATTGTGGTTCCTTAATAAAGAAAATTAGGAATGATGTAAATTGTGCGTGTGGTTCTGGCCCCCTTGGTATAAAGGAGAAAAATGCTGGCCCTCGTCATTATCAAAGTTGCCCATCCATGGCGTAAGCAATGACTAGGCCTTATTTTAATTAGGAAATATAACTAGTTTTAACAAACACGCCTTACTAAAAACATTCCTTGTGTGCATTTTGAGGCAAAACAAAGGGCACTGATGTATGTTAAGATATGTTCGGTGCAAGTTGTTTTCAGTTTGGACAGCTCTTATTTTTTTTTAGTCTAGGACTAGTCTAATTCCTGTCCGGGAAACTGGCCCTAAATATCACTCAAAATTGTTGTAAAATTTATATGAAAACAATAAAAAGTTTATGGGCCCTATCTTGCACCCAGCGCAATTGACTTTGTCAGTGACGCATGTATCATTCGTATTTTGCACCGGCGCACAGCGGGTTTTTCCCTCCTCAGACACACGTCGGCAAACTAGGGAATGAACTTGCGCTCCCTGGGCGGTTCAGCGCAAAAAAGGAGGCATGTTCCTGCGCAAACCATCCCTGATGCTATTTTGCAGTTTCAAAAAACAATTGCGCCACTGATCGAAAAAAACTAGTCTAAAGCCAGTGGCGCGTTGCGCGTGGTTCATTATGCTATTTTAAGGGCGCATGCTTGACCATAATGTATAGCGTGCACAACGCGCACACACTTTGCTTATCTAATCTACACAGATGCAACAGTTATTTTTGCAAATCATAAATTGTTACAATAAAAAATATTAACACATGAGATAAGGGGAATCATAGTGGGGAGCATTGTGGTGATAGTTTTTATTTATTGTGTGGCTGCGTTAAAAAAAATTTTCATAAGTTTGTTGTGTGGCTGTATTATGTTTATTTTATGTTAATAATTATTAAAATGTTAACCTTAATGTATATGAACTTGATTTGTAAGTTTACTTTGGGGTTGGACCTTGCTTGCGTTTCTTGGGTCCGAATTCAAAGCCCCCAAACCCTTTCAGCGGTGAGGGTGGACGCAGCGATGTCCTCTGCTGGCGTCAGGTCCTGAGGCAGATCCACCTCCCGTTACATGGCATGCCCGATTTATCCTGGCAAGCTTGGGATTCCCCCGTCTCCTGACATCATTGTAGTGCTTGGCGCAACGATGGAGATGCCAGCTGATGAGACAACTGTGGCTATTTCCTCTCACGCCTGTTTAACCGACGCTGATTTGGGCGGGTTTCTCCTATCCCCATACAAAACAACTTCTCTGTCTTTGACTGCTCTTACAAGAACGTGGGTCTCCTCGGCTGTGAACCGCTCCTGGCGTGCGCCTGGTAAATCCGTCATAATAATAGCAACCCGCAATGGAACTTGCGCCCTTGCGTTTAAAGGGAATGTTGGATAGCATTCTGATTGGTTTATTTGACGTTACGCCCAAACCACACCGATGAATAATAAACCTACTTCAGACTAGGGGTGGGCCGATCCAATACTTTGGATCGGATATCGGGTCAATACGGACCTTTTTTGCTGGATCGGGTATCGAAAAAACGGGGCCGATCCAAATCCGATACTGTGCATTACTTGTGGTTGGTACTGTCATGCTACAGAAAAGTCAAACTATTATAAAAGCACCATAAATGTTATTATACACTATATTCAAAATCTTCCTAATATATTCAACAGCCTTATGCGAAAAACAAATGCAAATATGAAGATATTTAAGGTCACAAAAACTGAATGGTTTGGTGCTCGCCGAGTTAATACACTGGAGTAGCGTGAATTAAATATGTCATACACACACACACAAACACACACAAAAGCCGTATTTTAAACATCTGATTAAAAAGTCTTTCATGTTGTGACAGTTTGCGCAATTAAGTAAAAATGTACTTGAACTATTTATTTGCTCAGTCGTATGTCCACTCAAAAACAATTAATAAATATTTAAAAACACTTAAATTCTTTTAACTTGTATCTCATTTAAAAAAAAATTCACTTGACATGATATTCTCTTGATTTTGTGCAACATGTTTTGTGTGTATATGTGTGCGTATATATATTTATGTGTTTATACACACACAATTCTAAATGGATCAAGAAAAATACTAGTATTGGATCGGGATCGGTCGATACTCAGAATACAGGTATCGAAATCGTATCGGTAATAAAAAAAGTGGATCGGCCCAGCCCTACTTCAGACCAACCCCTTATTGATTTGTGCCTGGCGCAAGAGTTATTTCTCCCGCCGGGAAAATAGCAGCAGCGCCCAAGATCCGCCCACAAACTCACTTGCGCTTTGCGCTTCGCACTTGCATTTCAGATCGTTAAAATAGGGCCCTATATATATATATATATATATATATATATATATATATATATATAAATATATATATATATATATATATATATATATATATAGTCATTATATTGGATAGTCAATAAATAAAAAAGTTTCTTTTTCACAGAAAGAATGTTACGTAATGCTTCGAGTTAAATATGGAACCATTAAAAAATTGGTTTGTTAAGCATTAATTGCACAATTTCTGATGTTCTGTGTTTAATTTTTAAAAAATTACACAAATATATGCCATTCAAGTTCTGACATAAACAGCTTATTTTTGAAAATGTCTATGTATTTAAGTTTATTATCAGTTTCTAGAAGTTTTCTTCAATAAATTAAACTATGTTTAGAGCAGCTTCTCTCGATCCATACCTTTATCTAAAATATTGGTTTTGTTCGTACATATAAGTTTGACACACACACATAAATATACATACATACATACATACATACATAAAATTCAGTTGTTTTATGCAGCATTCAGGGAAATCTATTTTCAGCTCATGTTTTCATGTAAGCCTGAGAGAAGGTGAGGGTGAAACACGCGGTCCCTTAGTAATGTGAAACTGGTCTGACAGGTAAGTATGACAATGGCATTCTTCAAGAACGTAACAAATGGTTAGAGCTATCAGGATGAAAGGCAGTCCTAAGGTCTCTTGTGGTAAGGAACAGACTCAGTTTTCCTTTGGGACAGTTGAGACTGGTCGAATCCCACCCACTTACTGTATACACACTTTGGATTTTTCCATAGTCTTCACTTTTGTGTCTAATGGCAGGCAATGACACGGTAAGTCCTTCAATAACAAAATCTATGAATCTCCAAATTATGCTTTATTATTATTATTTTTTTGTTGTTGTTGCAACTATATGTGCTTGTGTATGAATGTTGAGCGATGCTCCTGGTTTATATTTTTGCATTTGGCAGACATTTTTATTCAAAGCAAATTGTATCAGTATATGCGTTTAACAATTCCCTGCTGAAAAAAAAACAATAAAACCATTACAGACAATTCTACTGGTTTTATTGGGAATTGTATTGGTTCTAATGGAATATAGCCCAAAACACATTACAGTGTATTGTTTTTTGTTGGTCTCTAATGGTTTTTTATTGGTTCAATGTATTGGTTCTAATGGAACATGTATTGGTTCTTATGGAATATTGCCCAAAACACACTACAGTGTATTGGTTTTAATGGTAAAAGCTAATGGTTCCTATTGGTATTTTAATGGAAACCATTAGAATTTTCTGTAATGGTTTTATTGTTTTTTTCAGCAGGGAAGCCATGCATGGCCCTTGCTTTGCAAGCATCATAGTCTATCAGTTGTACTACAGTCAAGAACATGATACTTTTATTTATGTTTAAAGATGTTAAAGATTTTATAGGGTAATTTACAACAGTGTTCTGTACATCGGTGGTTTGTTTAAAGGTACATTGTGTTATATAGGAATGGTTTGCTTGACTGGTGTGCTGCACATCAGAGGTTCCCAACCAGATCTTCTTGGTACCAGATTTTAGTTTTGTCAGCTAGGGACAAGATAAAAAGTAAAAACAGTAAAAAAAATCTCTCATAGATTTTGATATACAATGAGAGTTTTACAGAAATACACTTTACGAAATAATACCAAAGCCAAAGTGTACTTAATATTGTAAGTGGAGGAACCACTGATCTATATAAATGATTGGATTGCGCATAGAACGCATGACGTAAATGCGTGAGGTGAAGCCAGCGCAGAGTTCGAGCCGCCATCTTGGTATACCCAACCGGCAGAAGGCGTCATTGACTTCCATTCAAAATCATGATCTAAATGTATCCGCTTTACAGCGTATCAGTCACACAAGATACATTTTTAGGATATGTGTACATAAATTAATTGTTAATTCTGGTGTTATTTGCGATGTTTATGTTTTAATCGGGCAGGATAATGGAATTATAAAAAAACATTAAGGTGAGTGTGTCTGCTGCATTCTGTTAATGACACGGGTATAAATTAAGTTTTTTTGACATTCAGCTACACAGTCAGTGTTATTTCTCTAAATAAGTTAAGGTAACTTAAGTTAAGATAACATAATTACAAAACCAGCAAATTATTGCATGCACATACGGTACAAAGCATGATTATTTATTTAGATTTCAGAATGAGCACGTTTGTCATTAATACTAAATATGCTGCGGTCTGTCTGCTGATCTGATACTGTAATAAAGATAAATGTATAATTAATTAATGATTAAAAAGCAAAACGTACAACTTTCAGTAAATAACTATGTACATGCTTTGGACGTTTGCGTTGTAATAATGTACAGGGTAACTTCACATATAAAAACGAAGACTTGTAAAGTGATGTTTTTTCATTAAAATCTGATAACGTCCATTGATTTAATATAATGTTTGGGTATACCAACATGGCGGCGCGGTGGCTTCACAGTTGTGACGTCATGAGCAATCCAGTCATTTATATAGATCAGTGGGAGGAACACAAGTTGCGAAACATTTGAACTACACAAGGCTCTTTTGTCCTCCAACATTGCCCAAGTATTAAACTTTAAGGCTTGCAGCATCATCAGTATTGAAGCAATATTCACTAAGCTATGAAGTGCAGATAAAGTTTTGTACACTTTTGCAGCTACACTCTCAGAAAAAAAGGTAAAAAATTTTGTAGCTTTTTTGTCGCAGGGATATGTACCTTTTAGGTACAAAACATGTACTTTTTAAAAAGGTACCACCCCGGTGACAACTTTCATATACCTATTTTTTTAAAGAGGGTGATAGGTTTAACAAACCAGTTTGTCCATATGATGAAACTAAAGCGTTTGCATTCTTTCTCAGCACTTGTGACCAAATGAAAAGTGAGCTTTTAACAGCTCAACACATATAAACAGCATCTCCTTTATCGGCTTTGGCGAACTCAGAGGGTCATTGTTTATTACAAGAGACTTTCTCACTTACTCAAGGCTTAGAAAGAGAATCTGGTTCATTGAATAACACTATAATTATCCAACATGTCAAACAGAAACCCACTATTCATTTGTGTAATAATTACCTAGAATTGAGTACTTGTAGAAACAAGAGCAGGACGAAAACAGTAATATAAACACACATACACATAGATTTATATATACCATGGGGCTGTTGAATGCTTTATTGTACAATGTACAATGGCTTAAAATAACCACCAGAGCGATGTCTGTGGTAACCTATAAGCTGAAAATGGGCTCATGGTGAAATGTAATGGATTACCTTAGACGTGCATTATTTTCGAATGATTCAACAGCCCATCATCCATTATTACTTACATATATAAACCCTAAACACAACACTGACCAATCAAAATCAAGTGTTTTAGAATTACATATACTCTCTGAAATGAAGAAGAAGAACAACTTCTAAAAATAAAACAAAGAAGGAATTCAATTAGATATGTATTAGGTAAACTGTGGCCTACAATACATACATGACAGAGGACAAAGCATCTGGTTCAACTGCATAGTTTCCAAAGGTACATTGAAAAGAAATAAATACTGCTCTTTACTTGAGTCTTTGCCGTCATACTCAAGGAAGTATAAATATAGCACCTGTCCAATCCAATGAGACAATAAAATAAAAATATGTTCCTGTAAGGATAGACATTGAATAGCTTGACAAAGGTAATCTTTTCTTCAAAGTTTGGTGACATGGATCGAATGGACTGCTTCCTTCTGATCAAAACAGATCAGTATGTCACATCTGACACATCTTTGCATTTCCAGATGTGCCCACTATGGTTAACCCCCATGGTTCATTCTCCTTAAGAAATGAATTGGGTTTGGACCAATAAAATTTATGGTAAAAATTAGACAAGGAAATGGACTAAACATCCCACATGACCACAACCAAGCAACACAGTTTGCTACAAATCGCCTTCCAAACAAAGGGTTACATATGGCCTAGGCCCTAGATCAGGGGTCTCCAATTTTTTGTAAGCAGGGGCTACCACAATGGATAAAACAATCTGGAGAGCTACTTTACTCAAAACCTTGTTGATTTTATTTTTTTACTTGTTAATATGTTTTATCATTGTTTAAAATGTTAACATACACAAAAGAAGCCAATCTAGTGTAAAAAAAAATGTAATTAACAATTTTTAAAATTGAGGCTAAAAAATTAGTGGAGTGTGCTTTGACGGGCAACCTTTTGGAGAGATCACTGCCCTAGATTATATGCTTATGGATTATACTATGAAAGTATACATTTTTATTAAATTTATGATAAAAATGGAAACCAGATTTACCATTTCATTATAGAAAACTGTACGCAACATATGACCCAAATTAAATGAAATTATTTAGGGTGATGATGCTAGTTTAAAAGGGAAAAGTGTAAAAATATAAGAATAAAAAACTGCAAATACATTTGTTAAGGTTTTTCATTAATCCTCACGCAATAATAGTGACTAAAATCTAATTAAAATGTAAAGTTCACTTTTCATTTTATGTTCTCTTTTATTGCATGGTTTTCATGTTTAAAGTCAACTAGTATGCAAATTCTATGTAAATCAGTGGGTGGGGAATAATTGCTCACATAATGGAAAGTGAAAGGCAGTGTTGTCAACGTCATTGATAGATTTAGTGACTTTTAGACCCATCAATTTAGTTTTCACAAAAATAGTGAATAACGCCAAATCTAGCAACTAGTTTAGATGAACCTTAGATTCACATCTGTACACATTCTGTCTCACCTGTACCACCTTTTGTTCCTGGTAAAATGTGCGTCTCTTTTGGTATACGTTCCCAAAAGCAAAAATGTTCATGCTTTAATTGTATTACTTCATTGCATCTCATGTGAGGTTGATCATTTATTTTATTTAATAGCAAGCATAGGTAAAGTAGACATACAGATGTTATTTTAGCCTATTTATTATTCCACATTAAAATATAAAACAAAAAAACGTTTTTTTTTCTGGAGTTTGCTTAAAGGCAGGATAGGCAGGAATTATCTAAAAAACCTTTTTTACAAATTTGTTTAAACCAATGCATAAGTAAAATGTAAGTACTCTGAAAAAGAAAGTATAAAAAATCGAGTGTCTGTAGACATCTCACAGCTCATTTTTCCATTCACTCCACCCCCTCCCTTCTGGGTTTCTTCTAAAGGCACGCCCCCAAAACACATGAACGCGCGACGCTGACCGGCTGTGCTGGGAGCGCGGTGCATGTAGTAACATCATGTCACAATCACATGTAATAATACACCTAACTTTATCACTATGAATATAAACAAATAGGATGGCTTTTAGTACTCACTATTAAGCCAGTGTTTTGCATGGTAGAGTTTCCGTAATGAAAGCATTGTTGACTCTGATGAGGACTACACTCTGGATTGTCGACTCAAGGAAAAGCCACGCGATATTTATTCTCGTTTGATTTCTTCATTTATTCCTTGTTTGCCTGCTGACTGGATATGCAGGTACTGTGAGTTCTGAATGCTCTTTCTCTGCCGTACTTTTGCTCTTCAGATTGCTCTTCAGAGTGCATCGTGCACATTTAAATCAATCAGGTGTGCGCATGTGTGGACAGATCCCATAGCAACAGGGGTGGTGCCATAGTCGCGCAAGAGAGTGATAGTCGCGCAAGCCAATCATTTGTTCCGTCCCAAATGGAGGTCTACAGACACTTGAGTTTTATACTCTCTTTTTCAGAGTACTTACATTTTACTTATGTATTGGTATATAAAGACAGTTTAAACAAATTTGTAAAAAAGTTTTTTAGATAATTCCTGCCTATCTTGCCTTTAACCCTCCTAATTTTTTCAGATTTCTTCCAGCTATTTGGGTTTAGGACGAACCAATAAATATAATAACCAAATATTTTTCTTTGAACATGAAGCAGTGTAATTGTCACTTTTGTGTACAACAGGTTCCAATTACACAGAATTAAGTATTATGGTGCAAACAGCCAAAAATTTGATGTCCACGTATGTGGACACACCAGGTCTTATTAAACATAAAAGGGTGGTTTCCCGGACGAGATTAGCTTAAACCCGGACTAGGCCTTAGTTTAATTAAGAAATGTAACTAGTTTTAAAAAACACGCCTTACAAAAACCTTTCTTGTGTGCATTTTGAGGCAAAACAAAGGGCACTGATATATTTTAAGATATGTTTTTAGTTCTTTTCAGTTTGTACAGCTCATACATTTATTTTAGTCTAAGACTAGTCTAATCCCTGTCCGGGAAACTGCCCCAAAAACATTTAATAAAAAACTGTCTTATCTATAACAAATGAAAAGTAATTCTTAACCATGCTGGAAAAAATGTAGACTAGAAATACTGGTATACTGACATAGTTGTTGTCTGTATGGTTTTCTGGATTTGAATGGAACCTAAATGCCTGTAATTTTTTTTCAGAGTATTTTAAATACTTTGATCAAGTGACACAACCTACTCCCACTAAAACCCATGTTGTTTAACTTCATTTTAGAAAGACCCTCCTCCTCCATACAGCTCTGTGGATCCACAGCCCCCTCTTATGACCTATGAACAGGTGATTCATGACATCAACAATGACGTCACCCATAAAACTGTGCCATACTATGTTCAAAAGGAGCCATTGAAACTAGAAGCCATCGTTGTTACACAGCACACTGTGTGTAAGTATTGAATCTCTTTGGTTATTTTGAATCTGGTTTATATATATATATATATATATATATATATATATATCTAAGGGATGGGGACAAAGCAGTGGCGAGACCAGAAATGTTCAAGTGGGTGGGCCGTTATAAAACTGGGTGGGAAAAGCATAGAATGTACATACACTGTACGCCAAGTTACCTTGATGCAATGCAGCATAATGTTTCAAAAGGGAAAATAATAAAAAACTTATTAATAATCAGCTGTCTACAGTATATGGGCAGGTGGGGTACTGGCCCACCCGGGCCCACCCGTATCTTCACCACTGGTTGAAAGTATAGTCTCAGCCTCAGACGTCACACCCAAGGATCGAGACGCCTGTGTCGCATTCTTTAACTATCCGCCTGAAAACAACACAAAGCTATCTGATAAAATAAGATAGCAGTCATGTTAACATCGGTGGCAATGCTTCATTGATATTGAATAAACGCTACACTTTTAAAGGTATTTGAGGTTCATGGCATAAAGTCTTTAATAGATGTTCAAGAGTTTTGTTTGAAGCAATAAGTGGAATCTAAGAGCGCTATTTTAACCATTGTTGTTATAAATTTTAGAGAAGTTTGTAAATGATGGTTGCACACTGGTTTGTAATGGTGGAGAGATCTTCACGACACAGGACATGACGCAGCACCAATCGAAAGTTGACTGGTTGCTTTACGTGTCAGTCATATGGCCTTTTTGGCAGTCCTTGGCCATTCAACCCTGCTGAAAAAACAAGCATCAAACCAGCATGGACCAGCATGGGAATTATGCTGGTCTATGCTGGTTTAGCTGGTGGTCACCAGCATACCAGCACCAAAACACAACACATGCTGGTATGACTAGCATGGTATGCTGGTGCTAATGCTGGTTTAGCTGGAGTTTATGCTGGTTTGGTGCTGGTTTAGCTGGTGCTAATGCTGGTGCTGATGCTGGTTTGATGCTGGTTTAGCTGGTGTTCACTAGCAAACCAGCACCAAAACACAACATATGCTGGTCTTGCTGGTATGCTGTTTTTTTCAGCAGGGAAAGCAGCCATGGTTCACAGACATTCAGTGTGATAAAGAGGTATATACAGCCACTTTATTAGGTACATCTTGCTAGTACCAGGTTGGACCCCTTTTGCCTTCAGAACTACCTTGATTCTTTGTGGCAAAGATTCAACCAGGTGTTGGAAACATCCCTCAGAGATTTTGGTCCACATTGACAGCATCAAGCATTGCTGCAGATTGGTCGGCTGCACGTCAATGCAATCTCTCGTTCCACCATATCCCAAAGATGCTCTTTTGGATTGAGATCTGGTGAATGCGGAGGCCATTAGAGTACAATGAACTCATTGTTATGTTCAAGAAATCAGTTGGAGATGATTTGACCTTTGTAACATGGTGCATTATCCTGCTGGAAATAGACATCAGAAATTGGGTACACTGTGATCATAAAGAAATGGACATGGTCAGCAACAATACTCATGTAGGCCATAGTGTTTAAACGAGGCTCATCTGGTACTTAGAGGGCCCAAAGTGTGCCAAAAAAATATCAATATATATATTGAAGAATGAAGACTTAACATCATTGCCTTAATGAAGGACAATTTATATTTTTCCATCAGTGGAAGGCAAGAACAAGAGTCAGGGGGGCTGCAGCCAGAAAACCAAATGTTTAGTTGGATGGTTAGTAGCCCTTTTGTTGCTTGCTGGCATTGGATTGGCCATTGGGCTTGGAGGTAAGACAACTTCTTTAAAGAAATGTTCTGTGATTTCACAACCGCTGTATGGCAGTACAAACCACGAATTACCTATTTGTAATCCCCATGCTCTCTCACTCTTAGTGCGATATGGACCCAGACAGGACCCAGATGACCACCATCAAAGTGATGGCAATAATAACAATCAAATTGCCGGTCACAATGATGATGACAATCACGGTGGAGACAGCAGTCACAACGATGATGACGATCATGACGACAAGAGTCACTTTGCTGAAATCTGCTCTAACTCCAGTCTGAAATGTGACGGCATCCAAAACTGCCAACAGCCCAATGATGAGACCGACTGTGGTGAGCATTCACATATCAAGGTCACGGGCTGAAATTTATATGGAAAATTATGACTCATTTATAGGCATCATTGACTTTTTATTTTATTTAATTTTGGTTGCTTTTGCTTTTAAGTGCAACAGTACATTTAATATGTTCTAATAGAGAAACTAAGATTAACCAGAAACACTTTGTGATAGGCATTTACACACTATTATGTTAAAATGAAATGTTGTTTGCCATGTTTGATTGTTTAATTTATTCTGTGTTCTCAGTAAGATTTGGTGCAGGGGGAGTTCTGCAGGTCAAAACTGCTGAGGAAGGACAATTCCTCCCTGTGTGCTATCAGGGTTTGGATAAAAGTTATGCTGATCAGATCTGTGCCCAGCTGGGTTTCAGAAGGTGAACAGCTTTATCTGTGACTTAAAGGGGATAGTTCACCCAAAAACAAATATTCTGCACCTTTTCTCTTCAGGCAAGGGCAAAATATCACATTTTCTTTTGATGAATGAAGAACAGGCCATTTTCACAAGTGGCTGTGATGCTTCAATATATAAACAAACAAACAAATAATGAGTTATAAAGGATCTTGTACTGCCCTGCACACTATGGGGTGGCTTCCCGGACAGGGCTTATCCTAGTCCCAGACGAAAATGCATGTTTGAGCTGCTTTCATTTTTAAAACAGCTTGCCCTGACATATTTTAACATATAGCAGTACACTCAAAAAAACGATTCCTGGCAATATTTACTTTTAAGTATTTGGATCATTTAGATTTTATTTAAATACTCGTTTTTTAAAATATATGTAATCCGATTTATTAGAATATATATAAATCTGTTCAATGTAAAATCTATTAGATTTAATCAGTTAAAATGTATGAATATGAATTAAATAAAGCTAGACGTGAAACAAACCGGATAAATTCTATGAGATTGATTTACATACAAGTGTCAGGAAACTGACTTTAGTAAAAGCGGAAATGACGCCTTCCAGTCAGGAGGTGGCGCCAAAATCAAAAACAAACGCTACAGCACATGGACTTCGCCATTTTGCATTGGACTTCGCCATTTTGCATTGGACTGGATCGTCATCTCACTAGTCTACGATCGCCAAATTGTAGGTGAGTAAAGTTAACAAGTTTGATGTGATTATCTTAAATATAATTGTCTGTTGTTTAATTACATGTGTGACGCGTTGCATGTTTCAGAGTAAAATACACCTCAATAAACAGTCCGACATCAACAGACGGTCTGTTGGAATGTACGTTAAGTTACCATGTCAGTGACTGTTGCTTTTATTGGTTATTTTTTGTGGTTTAATGTTTGAAACCTAAGAAATAAATAAAGTCATAGGCTACTGTAGGCTAATCAGAATAAAATTATCATATAATCTCTGTGACTTTATTAACAAAAGAATGTTACAATTATACTATGTTGTTGAGTGCATTGTGTGTGTCTAACTAAAACTTTTTTTACAGATACAGCATCATTTCATCGTCTATATGGTGGGAAAACCTGCTAGACAGGGTAAGTTATACTACAAATATATTGATTTCTGTGATGCAAAGCTGGATTTTCATCATTCCAGTGTCACATGATTATTTAGAAATCATTTTAATATAATGATTTATTGTGAAAATTGGAAACAGGTGTTTTTTTTTTCAAATAAATGCAGTAATGATAAGAATAAGAGACTTCATTCCAAACATTTCACCGGTAGTGTACACACATGCTGGGACACAATATTTCTGAAACAGAAAAATACATACTCTTCGTCTCACAAAATCTTTATCTGTCTCTATAAAAACTATTATCTACATAAAATATTGTTAAAGAAAATCATTAAATAATGTGTTTTTTTTGTCTTGTTCTAGTTGAAGACATCTGTACCTACCTCAAAGAAGGCATGGAGAGACACATTAAAGAATATGTGGTAAGTGTATGTCAACCTACTCTATTTTTATATCTATCCATTTATATGTATGTGTATGTGTGTGTATATAAATATCCTATGGATAACTAGATGTTTAAACAAGGTGATTATCTGTTTTCAATTTTTTTGATGGTTTTGTGACTAATGTTCTATTATTTTACACGTTTGAATCAGTCTACATATTTTAAATATCAGAGTTTGTAAAACAATTTGCCTGCACATATTTGAAAATTTCACTGTGTGTCTGCTATTGGGACTGATTTTTTTGTTGTTCTTCTCCAGAATTGTGAAATTGGTGAGTTGGGGATTGCACAGACAGTGAAAGTTTGGCAAAACCTACTTGGTGTCACACATTGGTGTGAAATTGTTTTTTGGACTTTAACACTTAAACTGAACTACCTGAAGAACCACAAGTGCACCTTTGACCTTTCAAAAAATCCTAAGGGAACTGGACTTGATACAACCAAGCAATCACTGAAAGATGCTTCAGTGAATACCTGACAGACACGCTGATACATCCCCCTCAAAGTGGGTACATTTTTGTACATTTATAAGTGACGTTTTTAACATTAAAGGAATATTGCACTTTCATTAAACAAAAATCCTGATAATTTACTGTCTGTCATCCAAGATGTTTGTCTTTTTTGTTCAGTCGAGAAGAAATTAAGTTTTTTGAGAAAATCATTCCAGGATTTTTCTTAATTTAATAGACCTTATTGGACCTCAACAGTTTAGTTTCAATGCAGTTTAAAATTGCAGTTTCAAAGCAGCTTTGAAGGGCTCTAAACGATCCCAATCGAGGCATAAGGGTTTTATCTATCCAAAAGATTATCATTTTTGGCAAAAAACACAACTTCTTGTCTTGCATTATCCATGTGACACACAGTGCGACATTGCGTACTATGTAATAACGTTGAATGGTTACACATCACAAATGTGAAACGCACATTTGTGGAACATTTTAAATAATAAATGTACCCAAAGACATTAATTAGTATCATTCAACATACAACAACATCTGAACGCTTCTCTTTCTCCTCACTTGTAAACACTGGAGCGGTAGTTTAAATTATGTGTCACACAGCTAGTGCAAAACATTGTGATTTAAAAGTCCTCTTTTATTTTTATTTTTGAAAATGACAATCGTTTAGCTAGATAAGACCCTTATGCCTTATTTGGGATAATTTAGAGCCCTTTTAAATCTGCATTGAAACTGTAAACTTGAGGTCGAATAAAGTCTTAAATTGTGAAAAATCCTGGAATGTTTGACTCAAACTTTATTTCTTCTTGACTGAACAAAGTAAAACATAAACATATGGGGTTAGAAAATTATCGTGATTTTTGTTTTATTAAATTGGATATTCCTTTAACAATTTTGAAAGTTGAAAAGTTTTTTAAAAATGTAATTGATGTATATCTAACATGTAATTAAAGATGCATGAAAATTGTTAATGGCACACAGCCACTCAAAACATGTGCCATTTTTTTTTTCATTCTAAATTATTATTACATGTCACAGATTTCTGAAAATGTTAAAGTAATGTTGTTGTCCCTGATTTATGTCTACCTCGAGTTTTACAGGGTTTTTTGTATTTCTGCAGCCTGTTAAAATGTTTGCTCTTATTTGTGGAATGAGGTTGATTGTGGCTGAAATGTCTGAAACACGCTTATTTATTTATTTTTGCACACAATACGAGGTGTATAAGCCATGGCTGTCATGCTAGTTGTTAGCTGCTCTTTTTTGCTGCCTTATGAGTAATGCCTTGAAGTATTAAATAAATTGATAAAATGTAAAACCAAGTGGTCTGGCTCTTCTTTTATTTTTTGTGTTTTTTTGTTATAGCATATTGTGATTTAGGAGGGTGAATGGGGGAGGAATATATAAATGTATAAATGGTTTATTAGTAAGATACCTAAATGTAATGCATTTTAAGTGAATTGGGTTTATTAATAAAGAATACATAATCCATTTTTTAAATGCATTTAAAACACATTGGATTAAGTAAAACTATTACATAAATTTTATTGGTTTCATTTACATATATCTAAAAAGTATATATCATATAAAGTTTATTTGTTTATTTTAGATTAAAAGTATGTAATCCAAATGGATGGAAATGTTACATGTAATCAAAATACATAAATCTTATGAATTAGGCCTAAATATTTTTTTGAGTGTACCATTGTTTTGTCTTAAGATGCTTACCAGTATTGTTTTTTGTAAGGTATGTTTGTAAAAAAACTACTTAAATGTCCTAAAATAATTAAGGCCCCTGTCCGGGAAACCACCACCATATGCCAAACCCTCTGAGGTTTTAACAATACTTTATTCGCAAAGGTAAGTAAATTATGGGAATATTTTCATTTTTGGGTGGACTTCCAGTCTTATTTAGCTTCAATTTGTGTCTTTTTGTGGTTAAACATAAACAAACATAAATCTGTTATTGAGCAAGTACAGAAAAAGCCTCCTGACCTTAACAATATTCTTAGTGGTTCAGTAGGCTTATAATAATGATTTATCATTTGAACTGTCAACATTTGATTCCAACCATTAAAAATAATAATAGTTCTGCAATAACTTTGTAGCTTGCATGTTCATATCATTCCCCAAAATTTAAATAAATAGCCAAATGAAGAAAAGCATATGCCTACATAATAATTTGAACACAAAATTATTGCTAGTTTTGTACCATTAACTATTACAATTTATCTAAAATGCAATTGTAGACACGCTGTCAAATAAATGAAATATCGTAGGCTACTTGTCAAGCAGGAAAAGTCTCAGTTCCATAAAGCAATAAGCCCCAAGAAGCAGTGGGTTACCAGTGCATTTTATAACAGCTAAGGGGCTTTGTTAGGCATGACGCAAAGCAGAGTGCCTAAACCCCCTTAGCTGTTATAAAATGCACTGTAACATCACTGCTTCGCGGGGCTTATTGCGTTTATAAAACGGTTACTTCATATGCATAGCAGGGTTTCATGAAATAACACACTATTAAGTTGTAATTATATTAGTACAAATATTAGTCTTCCGCCGAACAAAGTAGTTCTTTAGAATCAAGTGTGACTGAAACAGAGCGCAGTTCCCAACCAACACAGACGCAGCAAAGACACAATGAAAATATGATTTAAGACTGTGGTGTTTATTTTATAAATCAACATTCATCAGTTGCCACTCAGTTTTAGTTTAATGCCTTACAGAAAAATTATCTTCTTTAAATAAACATAAAATATCAAATGAAAGAACAGACCCTCCACTTAAAAAAAACAGTTTCATCCTACCTTCATTTGTTCTCTTATCACCTCTCAAATTTTCAGCTAAAAGTGGAGATAATTCTATTTTTGTGAATACTTTTTGTAAGAGGTCAGATTCAGAACCACGATCAAAATGTACACAGTGTTTCTAGTGTTGAGTGAATGCGTCAGTGTTTGGGTAAGATCGCCACCCAGTGGATAGCGGAAATATGAATGTAAGGTAGAAACTCCTCAGGGAGCGTTTTCTCTTTATTGACGAGATGACTCAACAATATTCATTGACATTTATGGATATCGCCAATAATTGTGCAATTGTAGACAAATTAAAAATATGATTAAAGACTGTGGTGTTTATTTTCATAAATCAGTACGCAGCAACAGTGGCGCAGTGATACTTCTGTAATGCGGTCTGAACCGTTGGTTTACCGGGGTATTTTATCACGGCTTTGAACTCCTTTCAACCAATCAGAATGAAAAAGCAGAACTGCCCGTTTTATAAAAACAATTTTATACTTCGGGTGAGTTATTGGCACCTGTGACAATCCTTTCCCTTTCTGTTTGCAGAATAAACATTAAATTCCATGTAAAGTCCAATAATAAATGTGTTCTAAGTTTGTGACACCACAAAATAATGTGATATAAACCACCTAGCCAAATTTGACAACAAATAAGTTATCAAAATCCTAGAAAAAATTAAGGGCAGGGCCATGCTTAATGGCTCCGGTGCATAATCGAGTCACCACTTTAGCTTTGCCTAAATAATCCTGAGTACATTTCTAACATTTATGAAGTGTGTCATGCGGTCTCTTGTCATCAATACATTACAAAGTGTTTAGAAACAATTCTCTGAAATGACTTTATACACACTTTAAATTTGTTAGACACTGATTATTTTTAACATTTCAGGTGATGCCTTGTGTTTCTATCTCCTTAGCTCTTATTCATCCAGTCCAGTGGAAGGTTACACTTCTAAAGGGCTAACTTTAGAACCAATAGCAGGCAAGCTTATACAGGCTCTGGTCAACGTCAGGTAAGAGAACAAAGAATCATTGCAGAGCAATAATGAAGATTGCTAACAACGACAGCAACTTTGTCTTTTGCCCAAGTTTACATCTTAATGTTCGTCTTGTTTAGCTCAAGCTGTCCGAATGAGAAAGCTGTCTCGCTCCAGTGCACCGGTAAGGCCGCCAGGCATTTACATTTATCTTTTAATCCTACTTTTATCCAAAGCAACTTACAAAGATAAGGAAACAATAAAGGCATAACGATAAACAATTGGTTCATTTCTGATCTCAATTACTAACCCAAGGTAGTCAAATACGATCAGTGTGAAATAACCAAGGATTACATTTAGATGGAAGTGGGTTTTAATATCTGAATGCCAATTTTTTAATATTTGCTATTCATCATTTTAATGAGTGATATTTTGTGTGGATATTTAATTGATGAGCAATACTTTGTATTGTAATCATGTTTGAATTGTGCAATTAAATGTGACATTTTTTTTCTTTCAGATTGTGGCAAGCAGCAGATTGCCTCCAGGATTATAGGGGGCAGTGTCTCTAATCCTGGCCAGTGGCCTTGGCAGGTCAGCCTGCATTTTGAAGGCCAACATGTTTGTGGTGGAACCCTCATCTCTCCAGACTTTGTGGTGTCAGCTGCCCATTGCTTCCAAGGGTTCGTATTAAGGCAACATTAAATTTTAAGCTATTTTGTCATTGCAACCTTGATGAAAAACAAATGAAAACTAGTGATGAAGTGATGATGTTTCATTTGTTTTATTATAGCGCAATGAAAAATCCTGTAAGCTGGCTTGTATATCCTGGAGCTATTTCCCAGCTTAACCTTCCGACCACCTACCTTGTGAAGACGATTACAGTGCATGAGAATTACAATCGTGATAGTAATGACTATGACATTGCATTACTGAAACTCACCAGGCCTGTGGACTTCTCCAGTGAGTCTTAGAGAACAATTCATTGTGTATATGTGTGCATTTATCATATATTTGTTTGTGTAGTGTGTATGCATTTGTTTATCAGAGTTTTCGTTTTCATCCAGCTACTGTGCAGCCAATTTGTCTTCCTACATTTGACCAGATCTTTTCTGGAAATCAAGAGTGCTGGACATCTGGCTTTGGCACAACAAAAGAGGGGGCAGGTACATGAGAATTTATATAGAAAAAATAAATGGGTTAAAAGAAACTTGAATGCAATATTGACCCTTAACGGGCACCGTCCCAGGAGCGGGACACCTGACTTTACTTCAGTAATTTGCATGTAAATTTGTATCTATCACGACAAACTATGTATGCCTCTAGAATACATATTTCAACAGTGTATTTTAAAATAGATCATGTAGGGAGAGTAATTGATTCATTTATTTAAAAAAGGGTATCTCAAAACATTTAAATCCTGCGAAATGACACTGTCCCGCCAGTGGGACGCATACGTTTACATCAGTGTTTTGAATGTGAATTCTTATCCAATCATGACAAACTATAAACCGTTTGAAAGCTGTAAGAGTGTAGTTTTCATTTGTCATCACCATTTTGTTAAAGGAATGACATAGTGAGAGACATTTTCCAAAATTCTACGGGTCCACAGGTGGGCCCATTCTGTTATTATATATTTGTAACACTAATACCCTGTCTAAACCTAAAATATATTGACAAAATATATGTCTTTGGAAAGCTCTAAGAGTGTAGTTTTCATATTGCATCACCATTTTGGGAGAATTATGACGTAGTGGGATTCAGTTTCTAAAAGGTCACGGGCCCACAGGTAGGCCAAATTTGTTTTTACATATTTATAACACTAGAACCCTACTCTAAACCTAAAAAATCTAGACAAACTATATATCACTGGAAAGCTCTCAGAATGTAGTTTTCATATTTCAATGTCATCTGATGATAGAAAGAATGTACTGTAGTGACAGTATTTTGTTACATGACTCCCCCCCATAGGAATGCATATTAATTATTATTTATTCATAACACTATGTCTTAGTATAAATCAACTGAGCTCCACAACTGTCAGAAATAAAGGTACAAAACTGTACCTTTTCTGTCACTGGGGCTGTACCCTAAGTTTCTGTTTGGTACCTTTACAGGAATAAAAAACAGAATACAATTTTGGGTAGATTGCCGTACCTTAAGGACCTACATTGTTAGAAAAAAGTCAAAATATGTAACCTAGCTGTCAGTGGGGCAGCACCCTTGAAGAAGGTAATTGTATGGACCATTAGGTACAGATGTGTAAACATTTAGTACCAATATCTACCTTTAAGATACTAATATGTATTTTTGAGGTACTAATAAACTCTCTTTGGTCCCAGCATGTACTTCTGAGGTACTAAAATGAAATACTTAGGTGCAAAGCTGTACTTTTTGAAAGGGTACAGCCCCAGTGACAGAAAAGGTACAGTTCTGTACCTTTATTTCTGAGAGTGAATAATGTAGTTTTTTTTTTATTTCAAAATCGTTTTGCATTAATAATAATTCAGTGACAGTAATTTATTAATTTGTGACAAGAGTATGCAGCAAACCGTTGACACCTAGTGGCCGTTAATGGTACATTTTTTACTTGAAATTTGGATCACAACTATTTGAGACTTTATGTCTACATTATTACTTTTGTGAAACATTTACATTTTTATAATTGTATTTATAAAACTAATATGTTATTGCACTATTTTTATTTATTAAAATACATGTAAACTGCTATAAAAAATATATTTTACCTCCAGACACTTCTAAATTATTATTATTATTGTTATTATACAATTCTTATTGTTGTTGTTACTTGGAGATATATTTTACCCATTTATGGTTTGGAAGCTGACTTATTATCTGACCAAGACCTCTGACCTTTTTTCCCCATCAGCTCATGCCTCTTCAAATCTCATGGGTGTGAAGGTGAATATCATTGACACGAATTTTTGCAACAGCACCAGTGTGTATGAAGGGGCCATCTCCAACAACATGATATGTGCTGGTGATCTGAATGGGGGTCGGGACTCCTGTCAGGTGAGACGGCCTCAGCATGTCATTGTGTCTGTCCACCAAGTTTCCTTATGCAAGCTACTGTACATTATTCACTGGTCAGGCCTTCCCCAATGTTTCTTTGTCTCCTGACATTGATTTATTCTGGGGTCTA
Source organism: Paramisgurnus dabryanus (assembly GCF_030506205.2). Classification (NCBI taxonomy): domain Eukaryota; kingdom Metazoa; phylum Chordata; class Actinopteri; order Cypriniformes; family Cobitidae; genus Paramisgurnus; species Paramisgurnus dabryanus. Next base: position 32,206,453 of record NC_133344.1, read on the forward strand.
GGTAGGCAAGCACTGTATTTTATAACCTACAGTACTGCATGCTGTTAGGCAATATGTTACTGGTAAATATACCTATACTCACACCTCCCTATGGGGAAGATCAAATCTCCCGATGGTGCGCTGCGAAGTGGACTTCACTTGGAATTTGGCCATATTAAGTGTTAAAAATTGCTGGGTTATTTTAAACACATAATGGGTAAATATTGGAAACAACACCCAGCTGGGTTATTACAACCCATGGGTGCATAACAACAACCCAAATTGGGTCATTTTTAACCCAGAATAGGTTTATTTATAACCCAACACAACACGTGTTCTGTTCCATATTTAACAAGCATTGGGTTAAAAATAATCGAGCAGAATTTAGAGTGCAATTATTGTTGACCATTTGATTTGACATTAATATCAATTTTAGTTAATACAAAATTTTTTACATTTATATTTTTAAAATTATACTTGAAATGTCTTTCATACAATTATCTTATCTTCCACTTTCTTTATTGTCCTTGTTTCTGGTTTTAGGGGGACAGTGGAGGTCCATTGGTGTGCAAGGCACAAAATCAGCAATGGTATCTGTCAGGGATTACGAGTTGGGGAGCAGGCTGTGGAGAAAAGAATAGACCAGGAGTATATAGCAGAATGACCAGCCTTCTATCCTGGACCTCTAGCACCATGCAGGTGAGCTTGATATAGGAATAGTGCCAATCCATTTAAACCTAATCTACTGAAGTGTATGCCATTCATAATGTAGTTGTTCACTTCTCACTTAACCTTTCTTTGAATTTGTTTCATTAGGAAGAGAAACCCTGATGCCTCTCGTGCATCGTGTGTCCTTCTTTGAGCTTTTGAACAAGAAGAGAGGACACACAGAATTACACATTTAAAGCTACACGGTGGAATGAAGAATATACTAATGCACTTTGACTTGGGACAGTAGTGCAATACTGTAGCCATAATCGATGCCAACAATTGTCGTAAAAATATCTAAAAACAAGCAACCTGGGATGGCAAAGCTGCAGGCAAAGATGGACCTGTGGCTATATTTTTCCTATAAACTACCTTTTCTTTGCATTTATATGGCAAATTTACTATGCATACAGTCAAATCTGAGCCTTCACTCTTTAAATGAACAGGATACTTGCACTGATTTTTTACAACACATGTTTATTAAGTATTGTTTTTGAATCTTATGCACTCTTCTACAAATCTGTATTTAATAACTGAAGGGGTGTTAATTTTATTTTTTTAAACTGGTGTCTATAAACTACAATGAAATGGATTTATATGAAGAATCTTAAAGGGATAGTTCACTAAAAATTAAAAATGTGTCATTATTTACTCACGTTCATGTCATTTGAACCCCTAATATATATATATATATATATATATATATATATATAAAAGTATATATATAACAAATTCTGTTTAGTAAAACGTGTTCCCACTCTTTGTAAATAATAACACAATCTTATTTTTTGGGTGACTTAACTTTTATAAGCTTACATAAATACCTCTATCTTTTAATATCTTTATTATAAATCATGCAAAAAAGCACATACAAGTTGATTTTTTTTATGTTTTGTATCTTTTTAAACTGTTTAAAAATACAAATTGCATGTATATAATAAAATTAATAAAAAAGATGGTTTAGTAAACAAGTAAACGAAATACTTTATCACACTGGCTATGTAAAAATATGAGCTTTTTTCTTTGTATTTTTGCCAGCCAAACTGAAAAATCTTCAAGTAGGCCTATGACAAGCCTCATATATCAGCTATACTGAAAACCTGTTTTTCCACAAACAGTTTAATAAATCAAAAAATCATTATTTGTAAAATTGTATATCTATACTTTTAAGCATACTAGACTTGTGTTAAATCTACGGAATAACGCCCATGTCGTTATAAAGATAAACACGCGCAATATGCGTCCGGTGTCTCATTGTGCGCGTGGCGGGGCGGGGACCGACAGAGCGCCTGAAGACACACGAGCGCGTGCGATGAGAGGAGGGGAGGATACTGGGACAAGCCAACAGTCAATATTTTTATAGCGAAAAAGAGGAGGTGAACCTTACAACATCAAACGTTTCATGCTCGAATTTGGTCCATCAGTAACTTTTCATTACCTGTACGCCAAACAAATAATCCATATAACAGAGAAAACGTTGTGAAGCTCACAGTCGTGTGGATTTTGACAGCCTGTGCCCCACTTTTGTTTTACAACTAAACCCAAGGAGACGAGACAAGGTAACGTATGAAGTCACTTCTGTTTAAAGTATTAAGTAACTAGCAGCAAGCTGTTGATTTAGTCTTTGTCACATACCTTTGTTTTCTAAGTGTTTACATCTGACGTGCATCAAGGCTTAATTTTCCAATGACATCATCATTTATCATTTCACAAAGCGAGTATAAGTAATGCAAACAAATACGTGCTTGCCTATGTAAAATATACAATATATTTTACATTTTTGATTACAGTTTACGCATAGCCAGGGATGTGAGCGCTGAATTCGTTAACTAACCAATTGTATAATATGCAAGTGTTAAAAAAATACATTGATGTTTTCGTTTCAGGGGGGTGTGTCTGAATTGCTCTTTGTGGTCGTGAAGTGCATTATAGTGTATTGACACCACATACATGACCATATAGCATCTATACGTATGTTATTATCTATGTTAGCAGTGTAATGAAATGGTGGCGTCCGTGTATAATAAGAGTATATTACCTTAATAATAACGAAAAACGTGAATTTGAGATGCGAAAAATTATGGCGCGTGCGTATAGTTCAGCTTCTGGGTGCGTAAAGAAAAGTGTTGGGAAATGAGATTTTAGTATGCGTGCTCAAGGAAGTCCACGGGTTGGGAGGGGTCCTGTGATGACCATCATGCACAACAGGTAGTTCCTAATCTTCACCAGCCTTCTGAAGGACACATTATGTATCTAAATCCAGTGCGTATGCATGCATGTTCCTGACTATCATAAACAATGACAGCCGTCCATTCATTTCAGTTTTCATGCTACCGTCATTATTATCTCGTACAAAACTACAGTCAGCTTTCATCACCTGACGGGAACGGTTGCCATAGCAATAATTTTGCAGCCTGGTAGAGGCGCGTCTGGCAGCGCGCCAATGAAAGCTTTGTTGTCATGGATGCAATTTACCCTCGTTGAGGTTGTGATGAACGGCTTAGGGGTCTCACTTCGGGTCTCGATGACCTATTACTCACAGTCAGATATTGTATAGGTCTGTCATGACGAAAAGGGATTTTTTCCACTGAAATACGGCAGGGAGGAATTTGGATAACTCACATACAGCAGCACCTACATTATTATACAACAGAAGTCTTATGCTTTAATTTCCGTCACCAACACCTCCGCATGTATTTCAGCATATTTTTGATGCCTGTATCTCTCTTGATAAATGAAATCAGATATTTTGTATATTATAACAATTCTTACAATTGTACCGTATGCATTCGGCAGATGCTATCATCCAGAGCAATTTACAATGCATTTAAGCCATACAGGATCAATTCAATGAACCTTGCATTGCTAACAATGCTCTACCATCTGAACTACATGATCACCACATATTTAACATATTATATATATTATAAAATGAAGGAAAAGAAAATTATGTATCCATATGCCATTTTCTTTTTCAAATATACTATAGTTGCACTACAGTGTATGCTTTAAATAAAATATCATAATATAATTAAAAAGACAAAAATAAAATGTTATCCAATCAAAAAGTAAGAAATGCAGTGCTCCACTGAACATATTTTTTACAGCAAAACACTCGTTTACGGGTTTTCTACATGGTGGTGTTTATATGGGCCAAAAAGTGTGCGAAAAAAGAGAGATAAATAGAGAGAGAGAGAGAGAGAGAGAGAGAGAGAGAGAGAGAGAGAGACTGTACAATTTTGGCAGAATGAGCCAATGTCGACACTTAACTGCTTCTCTTACACCTAGTCACGAGAGCTCTCAGACAGTGCCGGGAGCTGTTGATGATAATATTCGCTCTCATTCATACTGTAAAGGGAATCATCAATGAGGTCATGTTTTCTCAGCTTTACACATATGGTCTAGCATAAACTTCGTATGCTCGTCCTCTTGTCCTCCGGGGAGTACAGGAAATATCTGTTTCTGACAAAAGTCACAATTGACTTTACAGGTGAATTACACGGGTCAGCAAATGGCTAGGGAGACTTTTACATGGAAGGAGAAATTAATTGGCTGTGTCCAACAGCGAGTCTCTCCCGATATGTCTGTTGAGATCACAGAGACTGTTTTTGTTAATTAAAGACATGCAAGAGTTGTCTCCAGACATCCGTGAGTTCACAAAGTGATTTTGGCTTATCAGTCACTAAAAGGTATTGACCATTATCACTTCTTTATATTCTATGCACAACAGGGCAGCATATCAACATCTGTACTGGAACAACATACAGTACCTTTTAAAAATAACCCTACTCCCTATGTTTAAAAGGTCAAAAAATTGTCAGAACCAGTGGCGGCTCGTGACTGCTCCCCCGAGGGGCGCAAATTCAAAATATGTGTTTGTTGCGTCATGTGAACCATGTGCATCACGTGTCTTGTCAAAATAAGTGCCTGCTGCACACGCATCAAAATTATAATGATAAAATAAGATTTTTGATTTAAGAGATGCTCAAGTTCACAAAATACATGCAAGACACTCACTTAACAGTAAACTGTGATTACGCATGAGATTATGTGAGTATCTGGCAAACCCGAGCGTCTCTTTTATCATAAACCCTTTAGACGCATCTGCAGCAGGCACATTTTGACAAGACACGTGATGCACATAGGATCACTCGACGCGCAGAACACATATTTTGAAATTACGAACCACACACATGACGGGCTACATACATCTTGTGACGAACTTCGCATCATGCATCCCTCGAAAAAAAAAGAAGTCACCGGCCGCCACTGGTCAGAACCCTTTTAAAAGGTCCTAATAGATACCAGTTAGGTACACATATTTATACATTTATGTACCAAATATGCCAAAAAGGGCTTTGTAGGGGCCTTTTTTGACAGTGTAATCTCAATCAAAACATTAGATATATGTTGTCTTGAAGGTAAAAATATGAAATTTTAATTAACACCTGTGTCCAACAGTGAAACACATTATATCACTTAGTGCTCTCTGATTTTTCTGACTGGATACCCATGTTAATGCTTTGTTGTCATGTCTCTGAGGGACTGAAGTGCCATGGGAGCAGTAGATTGAAAATGGGAATCTGGCAGATTGTGTCTGCTGTTCATGCCCAGCATGCTATTTTATGGAATATGATTGAAAGACTGTTATAGCCTCTGAAAGTATTGATTAAGTGTGACTTGTGTTTGGATTAAGCAATATTTATACATTTTATATATTTTTGTTATTAGGAGCACCTTAGCCCCTGACAAAAAATTTTAGGAGCACCAGCAGAAAATTTAGTGCACACCTTAAATCAGCCTGCAATGCAATTATTCACATTTTCCCAATACTAAAGAGACTTAACCCTATGCAGTTGCTGTACATGTCATTATGCACAATTGACAATATTCTGAAACTTTCAGAATAGAAAGTAATGAACCAAAGAATCATACACTACCCTGTTGACTTATTCTAGGCATAAGATACATACATATACAATAAGTTATATCCAGACAGCATATTGTAATGAGATGGGACATACTTGTATCCGTTACACGTTTCTCGTCTTCTTTCCAGTTTTCCTTAACTGGGCAATGATGTAGACCTATTTTCTCATCCCTAATGTTTTTTTTTTGTTATATATAATATTAATGTTTTAAATATATAATTATAATTATAATTAATTACAATGTATTCATTTTTTTGTGATTTAGGCTACTCTTTTCTACATAAAATAATAATGTAAAGAACAATCTGGGAAATTCTAACTTGATATTTTTTATATTGAGTGTGTAAGACTATGACAAAGATGTAAAATTAAACTTAATTTATATTTGCTTAACGTTCTCCTGAGGTAAAGGCCAAGAAATCTCACAAATGGGATAGCTGTTTTCTCACACAGATTAAGAAAAATAATTAGAAGTCCGGAGATGGGATGATTATGGTTTGTTTACATCGCCAGTGATTTTATATGCGGGAACGTTCGCATGGGTATATCCCGTAAGATCCCGTAAAGACATGCAACTGTACTCGTACACTTGGTGCATTTATGCTTTCAGTCACTTTTCTTGCCTTGTTCACACAGGACATGTTACTGTAATGTTACGGCAATGTAAAGGTCCCCATTCCGGGAGCGAATTCCAGGACATGTTTGCGTTCACACAAAAGGCACTTTTATGGCAAATTTCTGGGATCAACACACCATAGCCCTTTTCACACCGAGATTGATTGTTGGATTTTCGGAATCGTTTGAATCTCTCGAGAAACAACGCACATGCATTTTAGTTTATGACAAGCTCATAAGGAGCGTGGATGTGCTGTTCTGATATGCTGGTGAATGGTATTAAATTCAGCACTGATAGTGGCGAGCTCCCTTGATCTCTGTTTAGTCCAGTTTGCCGACATTTCTTATTGTTAATATTGATCTGCATTTAAATCACTGCGTCAAAAATTTTTGTGTGAATGGGGTTTGTATAAAAGTGGTACATTATAAGAAATCTCAACGTCACAAACTGAGCACATATTTGAAAAGTCTACAATCAAAAGTCAATATTGTTCAAGAGTTCTCTATGAACTCAAACATTTCTTACTAAAATTATCCAAATCCAGATATTTTCATTCTACATTTTAAAGCTTTGTACCCATAAGTTTTTTTCTATTTTCATTTCTCATAAGCAATTTCTGGTGAAAAATCTGTTACTAAGTTGATACTTAAATAAAAAAGCAACAACTAAGAACTCCATCAAATCTCCTGAGCTATGAAAGAGCAATCTTTTTTTGGGGGGGGGGTCTATATTACCTGCCATTGGCCTGTCTCCATTGCTTAATCCATATAGTCTTGCTTCTCCTGCATTTATGTCCTCTCCATTAAGTTGTTATGTCTATTAGCAGCACAGCAGTGACTTTAAGATGGGCAACACGTTGATAAGCCTGAAGCCCCGTACCTAGATAAGAGAGGAATTCGGCAAGATAAACCATGTTAACATTATCTCAAACAAGCTTGTCGTAGCTAAAGCAATGTGGCTGTCCTGATAGGGGCTGAGTGTAATGGAAGAAAACCCATGAGGTTATCCAAACCGATGCTTTGTCCCAAGGCTGACTGGAATCAGAGCTATTACAGGAAGACATGATAAGATTTCCTAGATTTATCTAATATCATTTTGTGCATATCCTTAGGCACTGTAACCATAGAAGTTGTGTATTTCAACTGTACAGGCAGAAAAACAGCATGATATTTTAATTTGAACTAAAATATTGAAATTTACGTGGACGAGGCATAAAAGGTGTCGTTTATGGAAGTAAATCTGTGCCGTTGGGTTTTGAATTCTAATTCTTAGCACTGAATTTTTTTACATCAAATTTTTAACACTGAATTTTATTTTGCATCTAAATCAGACTTTGAATTTTAAAAGCCATCGAATTTCTAGCACAGTTTTTGTGCCTATGACATTTTTTTCAATGTTTTAAAAAAATTCAGTGTAAAAAAAATTCAATGTCTAAAAAAATTCAGTGAAAAAAAATTCTATGTGTTTTAAAAGATTCAGTGTAAAAACATTCAATGTTTCAAAAGATTTTGTGTAAAAAATTCAATGTCTCAAAAAATTCAGTGCAAAATAATTCAACGTCTCAAAAAATTCAGTGTAAAAATATTCAGAGTCAACATCCGGGGAAGCAAGGAGAAGCAATCGATCCCTGTATCAAATCATTCAACATCCAGCCAATCATTTACGCTCCATTGGTCACGTGACACCGAAACGGGAAGTGGGTGAAGTTCAGGCTGGTTCAGGCAAAGGGTTTATTTGCATTAACATACGAACACATTTTTCACATCAGGCAGATCGTATCATCAGTATATCAGGACACAGTCCGTTTACATTTATCAACATCAAAGTGACTACTGTATCTGGATGTGTGATCGATCCCGTGCGGGGAGACGCGCTGGATGAATAGCTGTCAATCACAAATGGCTACAACTGGCTTTAACCATATGATTTAGGGTTGTCGCGGTAACTGCACTCCCGTATTGTACAGTTCTACTGAGAAGCAAACAGCAGAGAATAACTAGCAACCCTAATAACCGTGATTCACCTTTTTAGCTTTATATTTTAAGCTTTAAAGGTTTTGTCTTTGTTTATTAATATTTGCAGCGTCCGCACCGCGTACTTTACCTGAACTCGACTTTCACCCACATGCTTTTTACCAGCAAAATTAATGTGAAACATGAGGATGACAATCCCGACTTCACTGTTTTAGTCTGCCTTAATAACGTGCTTTAGGCTCTGTCTGAACTTATACGTTTTTGTTCTGTAGCCTACTTTGTTCACTCACATATTTCTATATCAACAATAAACTGTTACCTTTGTTTCCTGATAAGTTTAATATGATTTAAATAAAAGAGCTAACAATTTCCTAAATTTCCTGTTCATGTCTCCCTCTAGTCTAGTGTGTAAGAAGTGAAGTAATGTAATTTACAAACACATTTAGGTATAAGAAACTTACTTTGCATAAAACCAACACTGAGCAAATGTATTTGGTCAATGTTATTATGGTTTGTACGTGTTTAACCTAAAACGTGTTAAATGAGATAGAAACAGCTGACTGACCAGCGCAACATTCACGTACTGACCCTATGTCGCCATGGAAACTCAAACATTAAAACGATCCATTAAATTCTGCTACTAAATATTAAATCTCTACATTAATAATAATGTAGAGATTGGAACATATTAAACATATTAAACATATGCCTGAATAACTTAAAAATACAAGCAGTGTTAAAATGCTTTTGTATATCGATTTATTTCAAGATACTTTCAAGCTTATATTGCTCCACAAATATGAATAGAATAGACAGGATTTAAATTGAATTTCTTTATCTAACTTTTGCGAGTTTGTCCTTGGTTTATATTGTTGTAGTTTTATATTGATTAAACAAATGATTGGTTTGCTTATTTTAAATAAATCTAAGGATCTTTAGATGTATTTATGTATTAAGGCAGGTAAAATATTTTCCATTTATTCCTTTTTGGTAAACCTTCTCCTTTATATAAGTGAGTCATTTTAGTAATTTATTGTTGTTCTGTTATAATAAAATAATAATAAACAAACACTAAGCATTCGTAGTAATGGAAAATTATGTCTTTCATTTATTTGTGTTAGAACGCATACCATCCATCGAATTTGTTTTATTAATAAACAAGCTGTTTAGCGAGTTTGTCATTGTACTATTTTATTGGTTTTAAGTTTTTCGTTCATAATAATAATAAAGAAACATTTTTAAAAACTATTTTAATTCAAGAAATGGAAATATTTAATAATCTGACTTTAAAAGCAAAAGTGATCTACAGATGAACGGCTTTGCCAAATGGCTATTTCCTATAAAATATGCGGTTTGTTTAGTTCAGAAGGTGAAAAAATCCTTACCTGTATTTAGGTAATCCATCCCTAATAATACAACACATCTATGTAAGAACGTAAGTCTCCGTGTTATTTTTACATTATGACGTAAAAGAACAATTTGGAAAATTAGATTAGAAGCGCGTGAATCCGCAATTACACTTGCTTTGAAGGCAGCTTATTTTTCCAGAGAAAGATATGGTAACATTTCTTCAGAAGAATTGCTGAAACCTATTAATTTACTGATGTTTTTATTAGTACTCCAGCTGTTTTATCGGCCTTTAAGATGGGACGCGGCAGTCAAGTTCATGCTGAAAGCGAGGTGAATTCCAAATGGCGTTTTAGCGCCCTTGAAGGGCACTTCAGGAAGGGGATGTCACACAGTCGATCCAAATAAAGAGAAACTGATGTGCGTTTTTCATTGCTCTATTCGCCAAGTCTATTTGAATTGACCACACCATGAGACAATTGTGCAACTTTCTCTAGAGTTTATACATCAAGTGTTCTGATCTTCGAAGGGAATATGACCTAAGCTATTGGAATACGCCCTTTATCTTTGCTTGAGCGGCAGTCCCGTAGGCTTTAACCAATCATTGAACAGATTTTTAACAACAAATCATAAAACATTTTACTGACCCTAAAGTGTTAAAAAGATTGCGGGAAAATGTTTTGGAATTTCTTTTCATTCAAACATTAAAAATCTCATACATATAATTAAGAAACTAAGAACACAGGGCTTTAAATGTGATGGCGCTTTAGGCAAATCATTAAACAAAATACACAGAAGAATTTTCGTTGTGTTTTATTTATCCATCTTGATGTGTGGCGCAAGAACGGATAACATTCCGATCACAAACGCAGCCGGGGACGGATCTCACTCAATCCAGCCATGGAATCTGCATTTACAGGTCAACGTCACACAAAACACCGCTAACTATCATTAATCTTCTCCCTGACAGCTGTCAAAAATAAAGGAGGTTGGAGCGCATTTTAAAACTCCTGCTCGTATTTTTAAGTTATTGCATATGTTTAATACGTTCCAACTATTAATGTAGAGATTTAATATTTAGTAGCAGAATTTAATGGATCGTTTTAATGTTTGAGTTTCCATGGCGACATAGGGTCAGTACGTGAATGTTGCGCTGGTCAGTCAGCTGTTTCTATCTCATTTAACACGTTTTAGGTTAAACACGTAAAAACCATAATAACATTGACCAAATACATTTGCTCAGTGTTGGTTTTATGCAAAGTAAGTTTCTTATACCTAAATGTGTTTGTAAATTACATTACTTCACTTCTTACACACTAGACTAGAGGGAGACATGAACAGGAAATTTAGGAAATTGTTAGCTCTTTTATTTAAATCATATTAAACTTATCAGGAAACAAAGGTAACAACAGTTTATTGTTGATATAGAAATATGTGAGTGAACAAAGTAGGCTACAGAACAAAAACGTATAAGTTCAGACAGAGCCTAAAGCACGTTATTAAGGCAGACTAAAACAGTGAAGTCGGGATTGTCATCCTCATGTTTCACATTAATTTTGCTGGTAAAAAGCATGTGGGTGAAAGTCGAGTTCAGGTAAAGTACGCGGTGCGGACGCTGCAAATATTAATAAACAAAGACAAAACCTTTAAAGCTTAAAATATAAAGCTAAAAAGGTGAATCACGGTTATTAGGGTTGCTAGTTATTCTCTGCTGTTTGCTTCTCAGTAGAACTGTACAATACGGGAGTGCAGTTACCGCGACAACCCTAAATCATATGGTTAAAGCCAGTTGTAGCCATTTGTGATTGACAGCTATTCATCCAGCGCGTCTCCCCGCACGGGATCGATCACACATCCAGATACAGTAGTCACTTTGATGTTGATAAATGTAAACGGACTGTGTCCTGATATACTGATGATACGATCTGCCAGATGTGAAAAATGTGTTCGTATGTTAATGCAAATAAACCCTTTGCCTGAACCAGCCTGAACTTCACCCACTTCCCGTTTCGGTGTCACGTGACCAATGGAGCGTAAATGATTGGCTGGATGTTGAATGATTTGATACAGGGATCGATTGCTTCTCCTTGCTTCCCCGGATGTTGACTCTGAATATTTTTACACTGAATTTTTTGAGACGTTGAATTATTTTGCACTGAATTTTTTGAGACATTGAATTTTTTACACAAAATCTTTTGAAACATTGAATGTTTTTACACTGAATCTTTTAAAACACATAGAATTTTTTTTCACTGAATTTTTTTAGACATTGAATTTTTTTTACACTGAATTTTTTTAAAACATTGAAAAAAATGTCATAGGCACAAAAACTGTGCTAGAAATTCGATGGCTTTTAAAATTCAAAGTCTGATTTAGATGCAAAATAAAATTCAGTGTTAAAAATTTGATGTAAAAAAATTCAGTGCTAAGAATTAGAATTCAAAACCCAACGGCACAGATTTACTTCCATAGTCGTTTCTAAGAGCGATCGTGTACCTTTTATGGGTAGACCATGACACTATATAGGGATGTGGGTGCCCTATTTAACAATTTGTTGGTGATGACACATTTAGCTTTAAAGGGGTGAAAACCAGTGGGTCTGAATCTGACATTTGTTTTGATTTTTGTTCAAAAAATAAGTTTCGACATTTTTGTTCCCCATGAAGCCTTCAATATATTGATGAATAGGTACATTAATATTTATGTCAGAAACTTAATGCACTTTTGGGATCTGCTTTCAAGTGGTCTAAATTTAGGACTTCTCCAAGTAAAGTGCATTTCAGTTCAACATTTTGATATGCAATATCTGTATACTTTGTGAACATCAATCCCTTCTGCAGTTCGACTGAGGTGTAGCTTGTTTTGTAGAGAAACTTTTTTTAGTATGTGTGCTCCCTGGGATCAAACATGTGACCCTTTGTGCTGCTAATGCAGTTGAGCTACGGGCTTAAACACTGTCATGATTGGTAAATAAAAAAAGGCAAATCTTAAAGTAGTGCTTCTATGGCACAAATCATTTCTTGAAACATTATGAGATGAAGGATAAATGTCCTGCCTTTGGTCACAGGCACTTCTAGCCAATGGCATCAATCCCTTAAAGCTGTTCAAAGGATTGTGGACGCGCAGGACTGGTTGCCATCTTTTTCGTCTTTTTTAACAAATGTTCGAACAGACCAAAACTGTCACAACCTGAAGCAACATGGAAAAAATCCAAGAGATTTTTGACAGCGAGACAGCAGATTTTGAAGCCTTGGAAGGGCTTTATGGATGAATGATTTAATATAGCAGGCAATGTGACAGATGTTGAACAGGTGGTTAAAGAATGAGGCATGCCACTATTTGCTACCTGCACCAGCTGGTGTAAAATGAAAAGAGCTCAAAAACAAATGTCATTTGATAAACATAATATAATTGCCTTTGTATACTCACAGTGAGCTTATCCTCTTAAACAAGCACCGCAAAAGGTCATAGGATCAAACCCTAGGAACAAACACGCTCATAAAAAATGCATACTTCACAATGCACTGTAAATCGCTTTTGATAAAAAACGTCAGCCAAATGCATAAATGCAGTGCTATTACTTTGTTTAAAAACAAATGGTGGGGACAAAGACCCCCCGCCCCCCATACTTAAAAATAATGCGATTATTGTGCTTTTATGGGCGTGCATCTAGCGCATTTACAGTACAAATTTGTTGTGCCTTCACCTATGCTTTTATTTGCATGAATGCTAATTGGATGATTACTTTGACCAAGTTGGATGATTCCCTGTGTCATTTCACATTATTTATTATGACTCAACTTGTATACTTAAATGTTTCTCTGTATGAATTCAATATTTGTCTTGATGGCTACATCTGGTGGAAAATTTGCCCACTTAGAAATCCCCTTAGTGATAAAAAATGCTGATGTGTCAAACTGTTTACTGAATTTTGCCAAGTACAACTGTGATATCTTGGATACAAATGCGATTGTGAGATCTTAGTAGTTTTATGTAGTTGGTAGGCATGTAACCCACTAACATCAATTTTCACTCTATTTACTATCTCTTGCTTTCTCCCCATTGCAGTTGCCATGGAAACTGTTCTGGTCTGCCTTTTTTCCCTTCTAGTCTATGTGACGGGTAAGTGCCCCCTAACATTGGTCTCCATGCTACTTGTGTCCACTGGGATGGAAAAGAACTGGAAAAAGTCATAACATGAAACATTACTTCCGTCCATGAGTTCCTTACTGGGAATTTGATCAGTGACCTCCTCTGATCTGAGATCATGTATTTCTGTGTCTTTGTGTTCTCTACGGCTCTTTAACTCTCTGTCTTTGTACTGTATGCATGCTTGTACATGTCAGTGGCTGTGCATTGTTGTCTTGTTTTTGCCAAACAAAATTCATTTGTGAAATAAGAGCATCCATTTAAATGCATTCCCATCCATCTCAGTCCTCAGAGAGGCTCCGCCCCACATTCAATTAGGCCACATGAACTGGCAGGACATGTGCACTAGATTCATGCTCTCTACACTAAAAAAAAACTCTGTCAACAAACAAACCAGTCAGCTCACTGACTGTTAGATTTACATTTTGTTATTTTTTTCACATTGCAACCACAGAATCTATTAAAAAAATCAATATTTAAAGCTTTATAAACTGTAATAATAGCTACAGTTTAACAATAAACCAACATTAACGTTTGTATTAGCATTAACATAACAAAAATTAATAAATGCTTCAAAACTGTATCGTTCATTGATAATTTATGTTATTTAAATAATGTTTATGCATGTTAGCAACCTTATGGTCAATAATGCTTTCAAAATAAGGGCAGATTATGTCCATCCTAAAAATATTTAAAACGTCCAAATAACTTACTGTACAATAAAACCTATACAATTCCTCCTCTCCTTAAAAAGGAATTAAGGCCAAAATGTTCATGAGCTTAGCTTTACAACCAAACTTATATAAAAGTCTCCCCGTAGTCGATAATTTAACAATTAAAACTCATTTTTAAGCCTCAAATATATGTAAAAGTTTTCCTGTGAGAGTATTTCTACATGCTTTAATGTATACGCAGATCTATTAATATGCAAATTAGTCTCCATGTCTACTGAATAGCACAGCTCAGACCATAGATATGAATATGCAAATTAGTCTCCGCATCCACCCTTTCGTAAGCGTAAATAGATGCTAATTTCGGTCGTTTCAGACACAAAACTACCAAGTCTGGTTTCACATTGCATATGTGAACAGCACGTTTGCAGCACTAATTGTTTTTAGCTCTGATGTTAACAGGTTAGACTATTACACACTGCACGTGAGTTCTGAACATGTGATTTTAATTAGATGATGTAATTGGTTACGTGTGTGCAACAATTATAGATCAAATACTCAGCAATGGTGTTGTTGAATGATGAATTTGCACATGGTTTGTTTTAAAGCATATTAAAAACACCACATAAACATTTGATTTTTAGCACAGTGGGACTTTAAATGACTCACCACTTGATTTTCTACTATTACAGTCTTCATACGGTATAAACAAATGAGTACAATGCTATGCTTTGGAAGTTTCTCGCAGCCATTGATTTCTTGGGATTTGATTGTAGAAACAAATGATATTGATCCTGTCAAAACAACTCCGCTATTGTGACTGAATCATACTTTTTGCCCATTTTCTGTTACTTAGTCCTCTGTCATGGATCTGTCTAAAACAGAAAATAACCATCAAGCTACATAATGTAATGTTGCATTAATGTACAGCACTTTAATTTCACTTACTATAACTGATGCTACCACACTAATTATGTCTTTCTCGTTCTACATTTGTTGTTTCAGCTTTGTCTGACATCGATGCCAAAGGTAAGTGTGGACAGTTTTTAAGTAAAAATCCAGCTAAAGTCATGTTTTTAGTGTTTTACTGTTTTCTTTATTTAAAAAAATGTAAAGGACATTCTGCAAAAATACAGCCGTGCTGTCTTTAATATTGACTAAGGCTATGTTAAAGATTAAAATCAATGTGAAATCAATGATTGAAATCAAACTTTGAGATGCTCTTTATCTCATAATTATCCACAGTTTTGTTTTTGATTTTATGAAACACTTGACAAGAGCCTTTTTAATGCTAATCAAAATATTACTTTTAACATTGTTGTTTCCCTTTTGTCACCATCAGATGGAAAAAATAAGATGTTGGACGTGTTCACATATGGTAAATATCACTGCTTGCAATATTTTCTCACTCATAAACAGGATTATGTTATTTTATATGGAGCATATATCTCAAATGGCAGGCAGTCGAAGGCAGTGTAATATAACTGCTAATAACTGTAAGCTTAGTTAACACCCCTCCTTCGGACACACATTGGACGGTTAGATACTGTACCTGAACCTAACTGTTCCCTGATGGGATATTTAGGAGATATTTAAGTTGAGCTGGTGCTTATACTTAGCACCTTTACAGTATCAAGCACCAACATGAATGGGCAGTTTCCCAGACAAAAGTTTAGATTAATCTAGGACTTGGCCTTTACAAACATACCTTACCAAAAACAACAACGGTGTGCGTCTTGAGACAAAACAATGTCACTGATATATGTTTAGATACTTAAAAAACATCTTGCACTGATGTAAGTCAGCACAAACATGTATTTTAGTCTGGGACTAGGATAAGGAAACTGCCCCTATGTTATTTGTACGACCCTAAAAAGTAGATTGAATTTATCGTGCTTTGAAAGGAGAAAGAAATATCTAAATTCTTTAAAGAAACACGGTATGTAAAAATCATATTATAAAACGGCTCGTTCTGGTTCTTCATTCTGATTGGTTGAAGCGCGTTCTAAGCCGTGATAAAATACACCGGTAACCTCACGGTTCAGACCACATTGCATAAGTATCACTGCGCCACTGTTGCTGCGTACTGATTTATGAAAATAAACAACAGTGTCTTTAATCATATTTTTAATTTGTCTACAATTGCACAATTATTGGCGATATCCAGATCAATGTCAATAAATATTGTTGAGTCATCTTGTCGATAAAGAGAAAACGTTTTCTGAGGAGTTTATAACTCAAGTTCCTACGTCCGCTATTATCCACTGGGTGGCGATCTTACCCAACTTAAACACTGACGCATTCACTCAACACTGAAAACTGCGCTCTGTTTCAGTCACACTTGATTCTGAGGAACTACTTTGTTTGGCGGAAGAGTAATATTTGTACTAATATAATTACAACTTATTTGTGTTTTATTTTATAAAATCCTGCTTACGTTATGCATATGAAGTAACCGTTTTATAAACGCAATAAACCCCTCGAAGCAGTGGGGTTACAGTGCATTTTATAACAGCTAAGGGGGTTTTAGGCACTCCGCTTCGCGTCATGCCTAACAACGCCCCTTAGCTGTTATAAAATGCACTGGTAACCCACTGCTTCGAGGGGTTTATTGCTTTATTGAATCAATGCTTTATAAGGCACTGTTCAAATCTGTATTGAGTTTTTTTTATTACTCAAAATGTATAACCCTTTATTTCCAAACAGACTATGAGACTTTAAGGATTGGAGGTTTGGCATTTGCAGTGGTCCTGTTTGCCCTGGGAGTGCTTCTTATTCTCAGTAAGAAACGTGATTTTACTTTACTTACTGATTCTTAATTTCTTCATTCATTACTTATAGATGTATTCACACACACTTTGAATGTGAATAATCCATTCAATAATGTAAACGAATATGCCAGCTTTTGTGCAAATAAATGTCATGCAAAAGTGAAGCAGGACACCAGTCATATCGTCTCATAGATCATCTTCATTTAAAAGCTGAATGCCGTATGAATTGCTACACAACAAAGGAGAATCAGAGCACAATGCCTCAGACTGAACTCCCTCGCATGAGTTATCAATTACACAGCAGTATTTTTATTCAGAGCTAAGCACTAGCTTATAGGAGATACAATTTCAGTCATGAAGATCCACACATGAGTACATCAAACTCGGTGACAACTAGCGGTTGGTACTGAGCATAGTTGTCAAGCCCCCCATTGGCTAAAAAGATTTTAAGAAAATAAATTATATTCCAGAACAAATTTACATATTAGGGTTCTTATTTTAAAACGTTACTTTTAAAACAATGTTAATCTGGCAGTCCAATGTAAAGATACAATATTGATTTGTGTGATCCTTGAATCAGTTATTGTCTT
>NC_133344.1:32224387-32279387 GCF_030506205.2 Paramisgurnus dabryanus
CAGAGAATGTAAATACTATCTGTACTTCGCTTCCTGCTATGAATAGTATTTGATTTGTATGATTTAGTGAATCAAGTGCTAATAACCAAGGCTACACGTGCAAGTAAACAAGGCCAGTCATCATTCACAGTGACTCCCTCTAGGGTCTTTCGTCAGGACCTTAACTAGCAAAGATATTGTTTGATATCACAAAATGGTCGCATTCTCTGTAACTGCGCTTATTTTCCCCATGCAGGCCGCAGATGCCGCTGCGGTGTCAACCAAAAGCCCAGGTCAGTAATTTCTAAGCAGATTTAGCATGACTAGTACTGTGTAGTAGTGTGTAAAATAAACTCTTCATTCTTTTTACAGGACCCCAGGAGATGAAGAAGCTCAAGCAGAGAACATCATGGTCTCCAAAGGTAATACAACCTTTTGTATTGTTATTTCTTGGGGTAATACATAATAATTATACTAATGACATTTTGGAGTGATACAAACAGTATATGGACTATTATTGTTGCACCCTGTGTAAATGTCCCCTATAGTCCCTCTGAGAGGCTGTTTACACTTGGCATTAACATGCGTTTTCATCGATCGGATCACAAGTGGACGAGAGAGACACATTACGTTTACACCTGGTATTTAAATCCGTCTCTTTTTGTCCACTTTCGACCGCATCTGTCCTGAATACTGTGAGGGGGTGGTCTGTGAGACGGTGGGCGAGTCTCTCTGCTGTCATTCAAACCCGAGCGGGAGTAATTATGGGTTTATATGGACGCAAACTATATTATGTCGGAGTCCACTGCTTGTTTAGCAAGTATACGTGCTGCATATTGTTTTGTACGTTTATATGTTGGAGCTTTCTCTGAATTTTCAGCGCAATTGATGAAATAGGATCGCGCAACTTTCACACGCTTTCAAAACGAAACTACGGAGATCAGCCGCTTTAGTTGTATCAATGAAAGGCTAAAAATAGCGCTGTTCACCGTATGTTTACACCAGAAGTCAAAAAAAGACGTAAAACTTGTGTTTAATACCTCAGATAAGATAAATGGGCGGAGAGAAGGCGGTCGCGTGTGGCTGTTCGAACGCATTCAACCACATTGCGTTCCACAACTCCAAAGCGATCCGATCGAAAGTGGTTTCGACTACCTCTGAATGTGGTTGAAAGTGGTCGAAAGTGGACGAGCTCAAAACGTTTTGAACACCGTTTACACCTGGCATTAACGTCGTCCACTTGTGATCCGATCGACGAAAACGCATGTTAATGCCAAGTGTAAACAGCCTCTGAGAGTTAAAAGCTTTGAGCACTGTTGCTGCCCCATACTAAAAGTGACCATACAGTGTGGAGGCAAACTGCTGTCTGTTGAATCCGAAATAGTGGCCACAAGTAGAATTGCAGTCTGTTTGGCTATTTTGGCTCATTGGCTCAACCAGGGGTGCGTTTCCCGGACAACGACGTAACTCGCTGCTGAACCAACAATACGACGCATAGTTGGAGAAACGAACTACCTTGTCACTACTGTTTCCTGAAAGCATTGTAACTTTGTCGCACATTCGCCGTTTGAACCATGTTGGTTTAACAACATAGTTGATGATGTCACGTGGGAGGTGAAGTACTAATTAGTCTGTGTAAATCGATTTAATGACAGATTACTATAAAAAACATTGCATCGGAAGACTGATTTTGTTATCGTGATTTAGTTATCTGTTGTTTATTTTCAAGATATTCAATTCAATTCATACGGCACTCCTCCCATGGATTCCCCAGGGTTTTAAAAGCTCGTAGGACTGCGCACATGCGCTTTAATTCTGTTTACAAATTTAAAGACAATATCTAGAAAATATCTAGGAGAAATTCACTTGTTTAGTGCAGAAAAAAGCCATTTATAATGGCAAGCTGAAATTTAACTGAATTTTTTAATGCAATAGTATGCGCCCGAAGAGACAACACAGTGGCCCACTGCCTTTCCTCTCTTAACAATTCACCTATCAAAATAAACCACATAATATATAGATTGAAGGTGTATCAATGGACACCTCCCGCCAGTCCTGTGTAGACTATGGCAGGCAAAGATTTTTTTATACAAAGTTATCATAAGATTGCAGTGTACATGACGCTGCCCTACAAAACAAAAGGCAGTAACTTTGTTTTTGTTAGAAATTAGTTATTGATATTTTTGGGACTCAAGACTCCTTTATCATGTGTACAAGTATCTTGAGTCAATAAAAAAAAAAAAACTATCAAGAAGAAAAACAAAAAGTAACAAAAAAGTCTCAACTTAAAAGTCATTTTCTCATTTCTATACAAGCATTACGTGTCTACACGAGTAGCTGCTCACTTTTATGATAAACATGATCGCCTCAATCTGATCAATCCTGGTGATGCCAGTGCCCTGAACAATGTTATAATGGACTATTTCACATCCAGAGATGAAGGATCAGATGATAGAGACATTTCTGCATGTGAGGGCACACTAGTCATGCTGTTGACACGCTGATGTTGGTGCAACCTGCGCAGTGCTTGCTACTCCAAATTTAGGTTACAAAGTAAAATAGTCTTGCCATCTAAACATACAAAGTGTGATCAAAAGTTCAGAGACTATGTCCATGATAAACAACATATGTGAATAGATGCGGTTCAGCTAAAAGAATAACATAATAATGTTCAAGTGTTGTGTGTTTCTGGGGTCAAAGTGCAAACAAATTGTGCAGACAGTTATTTTTGATCCATGTATGCATTAAAGCAACACTATGTAGTTTCCATATAAAAATGACTTACAGCTCCCCCATGTGGTTGAAAAGCGCAACAGTGCCTTGTATAAGACACTCTTCTGCATGCAGGAGGAGGGGCGGGGCTGTGTTTCCTACCCTCCACCGCCACTTTCAGAGTGTGCTTGTAGCAGCTAGGAGGCTGCTCAGGTTGCAGCAACAGTACAATTTGTCCAGTTAAAAGTTGTTCTATCACTGAAATAATTTTAGAGACATTATTTAAAGGTAAAAAAAAACTACATAGTGTTGCTTTAACTAAATGATCTGACTCTGTTGATCTCATCCCTGTAAAGCTAAGGAGACCCCTGCAGCAGAGAACTGAAAGCATCCAGGTAATTAGTACGGTTGATGTATAGATTCAGAGATGAAATTAGTCAAGCAGTTTGCTGTATTATGTAATGTCTGCTTTGCTTCCTCTCAGTGATGAAGAACACATAGCTGTGGCTGAACCACTTCACTGATGTTAAAGATGATGAAGCTGATCCAGACCACTGCTATGGGAAGAACGTGAAAAGATGAGGGGGGAGGAGACTATCACTCGGGTTATTATTTGGCCAGTGTCTTGTTCGTAGACCTCTAGTCCTGTCACGTGACCAGTAACCGTATCCGTCTATCCGTCCGTGCCATTTTGCGACAGTTTGTCTTGTTTAAGTAAAACTAGCCACTTGCTGCAGATCCTTCCTAAACTTGTCGAATCCTCCCCAGCAGAACTTGTAGTTTAAAGGGACAGTTCACCCAAAAATTTGCTCATGTTTATTTATTTATTTTTTTAAGCATTTTCCATAAAGCAGTTCGTAGTGACCATAGCATGTCAAGCTCACAAAATAAAAAAAAAATCTTTTTTTTATCGGTAATGTCAACAAAAAAAAATTCTAAAGGATACACAAATTTCAGTGGAGGTAAAGATACTTAAATATTATGTAATATACAGAACTAAAGTAGTGTTTTTTATTTTACATTCAGGATACTTTGATGATTTGTGCTTATTCTTTATAGAGCTTGGTAGACAAAGTCACCATAGATAAATAAAATAAGGTCACAAAAAATGGTTTGGAATGACACAAGTCAAAACATATTTTTTTTCGGGTGATCTATCCTTTTAATAATTTAGTGTTTTTAAAGGATTAGTTAATTTTTTTTTTTTTAAATCCACCATGTCATCCAAAATGTTGATGTCTTTCTTTTTTCAGTCGAGAGGAAATTATGTTTTTTGAGGAAAACATTCCAGGATTTTTCTCATTTAAATGGACTTTAATGGACCCCAACACTTAATACTTAACTCAACACTTAACAGTTTTTTCAACGGAGTTTCAAAGGTCTATAAACGATCCCAAACGAGGCATAAGGGTCTTATTTACGTCCCAGTGTTTACAAGTGTGGAGAAAGAGGACCGTTCTGACGTTGTTGTATGTGGAATGATACTAATTAATGTCTTTGTGTCACTTTATTGTTTAAAATGGTCCACAAATGTGAGTTTCATATATGTAACACGGAGGACGTCACAGGACCGGACATAGACGATAAGTTGTGGTTTAAAAAAGCATATTTTTTATTTTTCTTGTCAAAAATGACAAATGTTTCGCTAGATAAGACCCTTATGCCTCGTTTGGGATCGTTTAGAGTCCTTTGAAACTCCGTTGAAAAAAACTGTTAAGTGTTGAGTTAAGTTTTAAGTGTTGGGGTCCATTAAAGTCCATTAAAATGAGAAAAATCCTGGAATGTTTTCCTCAAAAAAACATAATTTCTTCTCGACGAAACAAAGAAAGACATCAACATTTTGGATGACATGGTGGTGAGAAATTTATCTGGATTTTTTTAAAGAAAATTAACTAATCCTTTAACAGCAAATAACTGTTAGCCTACTGTTATCGGTGGTTACCACTTGTTATCGTCATTTGTGTCCCACCTGCTGTTTTTTCTCTTGTTGATTGTATAAATTATCTGCAGGCATTTAAATACACATACACATTTAATATATTGTAAGTATTGATGCAGAATATATATATATACACCGTATGCAGCGTATGCATTGTGTGTGCGTGTGGACAGGGGTTGTCTGAACTCGTGTGTGTGGAGATGAGTGAGCCCACATTCACACGAGTCCGTGTGTATGGGCATTTTCTTCCTGACAATCGTTAAACCACTGTACCTAGACCAAGCACAAAAACAGAACAGTACCACTACTGTGCCACAGGGGGCGCCAAACTATTGTGCTCTATCAGCTACAACACTGCCGGCCTCTGTGCCCTCATTTGGACCCAATGCAGACTCAGATAGCATGACCGAAAGAGCAATTCACCTCACCATAGTGCCACTTACCTGTGTCCTTTATCCCTCATGTTCGCTCTAGATTATTTATTTACCTTCTTAAAGGAGATAGTTCACCCAAAAATGAACTATTAACATCGCATCAGTCCAAACTTACAAACAAAATGGGTTTTCTGTCAAACACAAAGAGATATTCATTAAAGCAGAACAGAGATTTCATGAACAAAGAAGTACCTTAAATAAGATTTTTGGGTAAACTATACCTTTAATATCACTAATCTGACCACTGTTCAATGGGATTATAATCTCTAAGGAAACCAACATTTGTTTTTGTGTGTGTTTGTCTGTGTACGCGTGCGAATATGTGTCGTGCCACACATCGCTTGGTGTGCAAAACCCATGAGAGTTATAAAAATGTAGGTCAGTTTCTAAAGAAAGAAGTGTTTCACTGAATATTAATCACATTTTGTCGAGTCTAATGCCACAGACGCTTTACTATTACGACGAATCTGGAACATGTTCGTCTTATCTCTGTGCAGCTGCTGTGTATTTCTGTGCTTCTAAATAAATAAAGTCTTTGTCTGACACAGGCGTCAGCTTGTCGGTTCGTTTTTTCTTTTTTGATGCGCGTGAACAGAGACGCCTCACCTTTTCTCACTCAAAGGTCATATATCACCTGCCAAAAACTAAAGCTCTCTTTAGTATGTCTTGTAAACTTTTATTTCCAAGTATAGACTCTGCTATCTGTCAGTTTGATCGATTTAGCAACGTCGTACCAACTGTCCCACGCTATAAAGAGGTCGATTGGCGAAGAAGGAAAGCTCTCAGAGGTCCTTCACTTATATTTCAAAGTCAAGACACAATATGGCCACCATCACTCCCAGACTAAAGCATTTATACTGTGATGTAACCGGAGTTCCCTTGGGCGATGATTCCAAAGGTTGGGCTCAATGGTATTTTATCATAGGTTTGAAGGCCGCTGTTTATAGGCTAATAAATGTGTTTCAAAGAATGGTTGAGCAGCCAGATTTACGAATGCTCTGGGAAGCGGGGAGGGGTGAAAGGATGAAGTGCACCTGGGCACTAAAGACGCTCTCACATTAGCCCAGACCTCTGGAGGAACAGGAGCTTTCCACAATACAGGTGAGCCGAGATGAATGCTCTCTTGTTAGGCATTTTCTAAATGTTGCAGAATGTTATGATGTTCATATGTTTGAGAAGAACAAGGGTTTGAATGTTTTGGTTCTGAATGTGATGTTTGTGATAAGTGGCTTAACCCTATAATGTAAAATTACAGAAAAAGAGATTTTTGTATTACAGAAATTTCTGTAATTTATTGTGTCGTTATTTTCCGGCACCCCAGCTACCGGAATTTTACCGTTTTTTTTTTTAAGGATTTTGTTTTACAGTGTAATGTCCTGTTAAAACTGTCTGGGCATCTAAACTTGATGCTTCATGTGTTAAAAGAATCAATTCTTATTCAAATTTTTATTAAAAAAAATCTTCTGACCTAAACCAAATCAACAGATAATACCTTTAATCTCTGTTTTTACTATGAAATATCCATGCACTTTCAGCAGGGTGATAAATCTCAGATTATAATGTTTGGGGACAATTTGATCACAGCAAGAAAAAAAATACAATATGACAAAATACAAATGGATGTGTTGCAAGATTCAACTGCTAAAGTGTGAATCTCTGCATGCAAAATTAAATGTATTTATTATACATGCACAGCAAAATCACCAGTGTTAAATGTACACCCCTGGTGTATGGGTACCACCGGTACCCATTTAAACACTGCAGTGTAGATTTAACACTGGTGATTTTGCTGTGTGGAATATCAAGGGTAATGTCATTTTTTGTATAAAACATTAAATTTTGAGTAACACTAATATCCATACAACTGTATATATAGCACATAAAGTAATTATTAATTGTGGGGGGTTGTGGTATAGTATGAGTAAGAAACGTCGCTGGTTTGATCTAAGCAAGAAACGGAGCTCTAGCTATTCCCTATTGTGCTTTGGATAAAGAAACTTTGTCCCAGGTTACATCGGGGGGTTGGTCTCTAAAATAAGTCAGATATTCAATATGCTTTGGATGAATGCATCTGTTAAATGATTACTTAATACTGTAATTATTATAATAAAACAACAAAATGGGTCATTTCAAGTAGTAAAAAATACTGTGAGTATTACAGACATATTATCTGCTAGTATTTAGGTAACCAAATATTCAGTTCTCCCAAAATATGGAAGATACGTACAAGAAAGTACAAAAGTTGTCACTGGGGCGGTACCTTTTCAGAAAATACATCTTTGTCACTAAAAAGTTCATATTTGGTTCATAGAGCAGTGGTTCTCAAACTTTTTCAACGTGTACGGTGCATTCCTTTGTGGGCCCAGCCAAAGAAAATGTATGATAATGTGTTGTAAAACGCAACATTTGAATTAAACAAAATATATTAAATTATACAAAGTATTGCTGTTGGTTAGGATCCTTATCCTTTTTTTTCAGTTTTAATTACACAGAATTCATGATAAATGAATGTATTTTATAAAATGTCATAAAACTGGTACCCCCTGGCACCATCTGGCGGCCCCCCGTTTGAGAACCACTGAACTAGAGGTATATACTGGTACCTCAAAGGAACATACTGTATCTGTACCAAAATGGTACATATTAGAATCATTTAAAAAGGTACTATTCCAGTGACAACTTTTGTAAAATAAATGTTTTTTACATTTTTGACAGTGTATGCATACATACATTTAATTGTGAATGATGTGTTTTGAGCTTTTCAAAGGGTCATTGGTTTCTCAAAGCTGAAACAGAACATAAAAATTTACATCATGAACACAGCATGTTTCTTAGTCTGACAAGATCTTCATGGGTAGTTGAAAAGCTAACTGCCCCATCTGAGTCGCTATGAGTCACTTTCTCTTCAAAGCAACATGAGTTAATCATTACAGACAGAGATATGGATTGCAAAGTAAACATAGTTCATGATTATGAGCGTTGAAGAAAACGTGAAGGACCTGAAATAAGAAAAATTCCTTTGTTATTAAGTCTAAAATGGGTATCTTCTTATCAAGAGTCATTTTTTGGCTATATATGGTTTGTAATTCGACCATAGCTTTTTGGGGATTCTTGCGCTTTTGGTTTCTTTAAGGCACCTGTAGATGGATTCCTGTAGATCTTGATAAAAAAATATGTCTTGTAAAACATGCAAATGTTTCCTTATCCTATCAGGCTATTCAACTTTTTTTTTTTTGTTGTTATAAGAGTGTTATTTATAAGAGTGTTAATGATGTATTAAGAAAATCTTTAGTCTCTGAGAAAAAAAACTATTATGACTGCTCTCTATAGCCTTAATTCCTTTTAGATCCATTCGACAGATTATTCTGTATGCCGCACTTATGTATAAAGGATGTGGACTGATGCTATAAACAATAATCAATTATTTATTTGTTTCCGATGCATAGAGTTAAACAGTATGTGGACAGTTAGATTATAATGCCTACTTATGATTTCCATTGCCAGTTTTACCATTCTGCCCTGTGACCCACAGAGAGAGTAACAATGTCCTCAGGAGCTGGTAAGTAAATGTTAAATACATGTGTGTAATATATCGGTTAATATTATAGCTGGATGATTAATCTATCTACTACACTTTTATGTTATATGGACCCAAGACGCATTGTACAAGCACAACAACAGGGGTTTATAGTAAATAATCACTGATGTAGAACTTTTGACTGATAGTCAATAATTATTTATATAACTGTAAAAAAAGATGTGTTGTTTCAACTTAAAAAAAACGAAGTGTTTATGCTGCCTTAAAATTTTAAATGAATTCAACTTAAAAATATTAGGTGACTTAAAATCGACTTATATTTTTAAGTTGAATTAACTTTTAAGACAATTTTAAGACACTAACACTTTGTGATAGTTTCCCGGACAGGGCTTAGTCCCAGACTAAAATGCATGTTTAAGCTGCTTTAATTTAAAAACACTGTGTCCTGTTTCATTTTAACATACTGTATATCGGTGACATTGTTTTGTCTTAAGATGCACACCTGTTGTGTATTTTGAATAGTATATTTGTAAAAACGTACTAAATGGCCTAATTTAAATAAGGCCTAATCTAAACCCTGTCCGGGAAACCACCCCATACTGTTTGTAATTGAAACACTAAATATTTTATATACATTTTTTTCTAGTAGAAATAGAAAAAATATCAAAAGTACTTGTGACTTCTTTACTCACAAATGCATTATTTTCTGTAAAGCTGATCTGAAAAACGTTGAATAGACTTGAATAAATTTCACTTCTGCATGTTATTGTCGACTTGCTTTGGGCTGTAAATGTGATATATGTGTGGTACGAAATCTCTCTCTCTCTCTCTCTCTCTCTCTCTCTCTCTCTCTCTCTCTCTCACTCACTCTCTTCTGTAGGCCCTACCAAAGACCCTGATGCTGATTTTAACTATGGTAAGGCTTATCAACCCTGTGTATACTGTATACTCAAACCTTATTCACTGTCTTTGAATAACACATGTGAAGAATGATGCGTGAATGCTCTGCTTCACAGATTATGAGACTCTGCGCATTGGGGGTCTTGTCTTTGCCGCGGTAATTGTTGTGTTGTCTATCCTTCTGCTGACAGGTGAGCGTTTGTCCAGTGTTTGTTTGTGTGCGGTGTGAGTCATAACAAATCAAAGATGTGTAATGAATGTGTGTTCTTTTAGGTAACCGCCTGCGTCGCTGCGGCAAGAGTAAGGTATGTATGCCTACCCTTAATGCCTGCTGACATCTAGTGGTCAAAATACCGCATTACTCGAAATATGCAGTTAAAAGAGATCTGGTATTAAACTCCAATTAAAAACTCATAAATAAAAGTTAGATTGAGCTTTAACCTCTGATCCAATAGAAATTCGTGACATTGAAACATTGTGTGTGTTGTGTGTTTTAGGGAAAACCTGCGGATGAAGACTGAGGAATGTGAACAGTATACAGTATAAACTGCCATTATTACAATTAACTTAAAATATGCCTCCGTAAAACAGACAAAACTTTTGTGAATTTTTCTATTTATAATCTGAACCTTGAATCCGAACTGAATAAACTGTTTGAGGTTTTGCTTTATGGTATTTCATTGTAAATATATTAATCTCAAGCTGCACAATAATGTTACTAAAGGATTTCAGGTTTATGTGAAATATAGGGGTTTAAATTATTGTTTCTTATGGGCCCTTAATAAACTTTCAAGGTGACTTAAAATATGAGCATAAACAAGCATTAAAAGAAGCTAAAACTGAAAAAAGCAATATGTTAGATTATTTTTATAACAAATTTCCATCTTTCTACTTTCCCAAGCTGTTTAATATTTTATTAAGTACATTTTGTGACCAGGGGGAGCTTCAATTAACGTTATGCATTTTACATTGACGCATTTGACACACTGTAAAAAAATATTTGCTGCCTTAAATTTTTTAGTTGACTTAACTCAGATTTACAAGTCAACTTACTATTATTTATCTTGACAAAGAGATGAGTTGCTAGAGCTTATACAATGAAGTTGACTTTATTCAATTATACTACCCTAAGCCAAAGCGCAGTAATACACATTTGGTCCAAATTGAGTTAAGGTTTTTTTTTTTTTTTTTTAATTGAGTTAAGGGTTGAAATGGGCTTTGTGAGATCTGATGTGTTTTGTGACAAAGTCTCCTGGTTCAATTTTGTCCAATTTCAAAAAAGCAACTGTGCCAAAACTGCAGTAACATGTTTGACTGCCTGGTGTAAAAACTTTAAGGAATTTTTCTCGGTTTCAGTGTTTGCGTAGTTACTGCACTTAGCCTTTGGAGGGCAGTATATGTTAGTAAGTTAATTCAACTAAAACATTTAAGGCAGCATAGAATTTTGCAGACACTTTTATCCAAAGTTACTTATGGCCCATACCCGGTATACATGTGTTCCCTGGGTTTGAACCCATGACCTTTTGGGCTGCTAATGCATTGCTCTACCGCTGAGCTATACAGGAGCTATTATGAATAGACAATGAGGATACTTCATGTCAAAAACTGAAATCATTTGTGAAATCTACTGAAGGAACTGTCATTTCAAAGATGAAACACTAGAGGGAAGCACATCCCTTGTAAAACTTGAACTTTTACCTTTCACCATTTTTACCATAAACTGATGGCACACTGTCAGAAAAAAAAATTGCAAAAAGGTACAAAACTGTACTTTTTCTGTCGCTCGGGTGGTACCCTCAAAGGTTCATTTTTGTACCTTTATATTGTACCTTATTGAAATGTTGTACCTTTTGGGTACAATATTATACCCTAAGGACCTATTGTGTAACTTAAGGAACAATTCTGTACCAATTAGGGGTAAAAAAAACATATAACTGTACCTTTTAATGTACACAATAGATCCTTAAGGTAAAGTAATGTACCCCAAAAAGTACAATGTTTAGTATTACTGTAAAGGTACAAAATGGAACATAGGGTACCACCCCAGCGACAGAAAATGTACAGTTTGTAACCTTTTATTCTGACAATGCAGCGAATTATGGAGATTATGATGTTCTTGTCATGTTTGAGTGTAAGTGTGTAACTTTAGTTACAGTGGAAACATAAATGTCTTAGTTTAGTGAAAGCCGAAGTTACTTTACCATGCTACATGTATTTTACAATCAAGCATCGTAACATTTTTAATCATTATTGAAATCTTCACTTAAACTCTGTTAGGTTTCCATTTATTTGCTTTTGAAGTCTAAATGACGTTTGGCTTCAGTGGAGTTCCAGGAAACACATTAAGGTTTGTTTGACCTAAGCAAACACATATTTATACAGATTAGCATTTTTATTATTCCTGGAATGATCATATGTCAAGATAAGCCAGCCTCTGATATACGCTTGATAAACTCAACTGTCCGCATTGAGGGAATGTTTAAATCATCAAATATTCTGCCAAGTTTTTCCATAAGGGACACGGGCTTTATCTCAAACTGTCATAGCAAGAAACAACATACTACAGAGTTAAAACTATTATACCTAATTATAATGCAAGGTATCACTTAGCCCAGAATGTTATTGATAAGGAGACATCTAAAACATTTTGGGAGGGGGTACTCGAGGACCAGGATTGATTTTGCCTATAAGATTAAAATGAATGTTATTAAAAATAATAATAATAATGTTATAAAGAAATGACTTGAAGCTTGTTTGTGTTTAAATTATTGTTCTTAGTTGTGTTCATTTTCTGGTAACACATTATAACAAGGTTACATTTCTTAACATTAAATGAACTTAACAACAATTCTTCTAAAGCATTCATTGGTGCTTATTCAATAAACTTTATAATTAAAATCAAATGTTATAATGTCAATATCAGGTAATGCACAATTAACTATCACTATATACAATAAACAACTGTACAGGGATAAACATTAACAAAGATTTATAAATGCTATAAAACTATATATATATATATATATATATATATATATATATATATATATATATATATATATATATATATATATATATATATATATATATATATATATATATATATATATAGTTTTATAGCATTTATAAATCTTTGTTAATATATATATATATATATATATATATATATATATATATATATATATATATATATATATATATATATATATATATATAAACTAAATATTGCTCACTATTTTGCTATTTTTTGTTAGCTAATAATTGAACTTTTTTTATAAGGTTTAAATTTTTTATAAACTTTTAAAGTTTCTTACAAGGATATCTACAAATCAACAAAAACAAATTAAGTGCTTTTAACATAGCCTATCATTTTATAATGTTCATCATTTGGTCATGAAACGGTTATGAAACCCTAAAAATTATTTATTATTTTTGTAGATTTTACCACCATTACCACATAACGTTAACTGGAAACAATGCAAATAACACGCTTTATTTTTTTTATATTAACATGGGACAGTGATTCATTTTGCAATTTCTAGCGACTTTGTTTTGTTTTTAAAAATAATATAGGCCTAATGTAAATGTAACTGTGGTAAACTCGTTCAGTGTAGACCGCGTTGACGTCATGACATTTGAGTCACGTCATCACATTTATAGATTAGGCTATTCATGAGAAGGAGTGGCCTCAGGTTGTTTTGGCGGCAGCATCGTGAAGGACGCAGACACACGTGGGACAGATGTGGAAAGACAACAAGGTAAGTTAGTTGACAGAGACAAACGAAACAATATAACAGTTAACAGGTGTCCAGTCGCTCTCGTGGACATTTTAATGTAATACCTGCGCGCAGCACCGCATGACACACACACCTAATAAAACCGACCATCTTCGTTACCTGTGCACATTTAATTACCCCTAATAAACATACTTAAACCCAATTTATACGGTATATGTCTGGGCAAAATCAACGTCATTTATACACATCATTTACATTAACATTAAAAAAGTGTCTTTAATGAAGCCAAATGTTATGTTGTTTTTTTAGCTTTTGCCTACAACGTTTCATTTTAAGGGTTGACTGCCTTTTTTAGTTTAGCATTGCTTCCAAAATACTACGTTTGTATGTATATGAGGACAATCTTACAAAAGGTAACTTACCCATGGTTTTACTTTAGTAACCGTAGTTTAACTGTGATATTTGCAGTAAAAACAAATGTGCATTACTATTGTCTCATTATACATGAACTGTAGCATACTATTTGTAGTTGCCCAAATTAATATGGTAAATCAATTTCTGCCAAAACTATAGTTAAACCATGGTTAACATCCAGACTAAAGTCTCAATCTAATGATGAGATTATTTATGACCATTCAATCATTAATTACACTGATTTCAATCGTTGACATTACCTCACTCAGTCAATATTAAAGACTGTTATTTACATTATGTAAGATGATTTAATGTACAAAACATGAAATCACATAAGATTGACTATAGGCAGGGTCACATATGTCCTACAGAACTGCAAGTTCTGTTGTTGCCTTTAGAGAAGTGACAAACTGCACGGTTATGCAAATATAAAAAAACAAGGGACTTGAGATGAGCTGTAGCTCAGAGAGTTTGAGATGTTGTTCTTGAAAATGACAAAGGACATTAAACACAGCTCCAGGCTTTACGCTTAATTATGCTTGAATAAATAAGTCATTAAAGTCAGAGACGGGCCCCGTCAGCAGTGGCGAGCAGTAGGATCTTTTTTTTTTAGTTCTTTCATCTTTATTTCTCATTAACGTGCAAGAAAATGTTCCTTTCTTTATCTTGATACTGAATGCAGTCAGATGTGCTCATGAGTTTACACACCCTGACAGAATTTATGCATTTTTCAGAGAATATGTTGTGGCTGTGTTTTCAACAAAAACTCTCGTTTTCCACTTCTTAATTAAAGTTTGAACACTGCTGTTTGGCATTCTCAATTCATTGGATATCGTTTTATATCCCTTTCCTGTTTTATACAGTTCAGCAACATTTTCCGCAGATCCTTTGACAATTCTTTTGCTTTCCCCGTGACTCAGATTCCAGAAGCGTCAGCGCAGCACTGGATGAAAGATGCAAGGGTCTGTCAGGAGTCCAGAAACTCGTTGACCTTTTACACACACTAATTACAAGCAAACAGATGACAGGTGAGGATACATTTAATAGCCATTCAAACCCGTTTGGGTCAACTTGTGTGCATGTTATCATGCCAAAATGATCAGGGGTCATTTGGGAAATTTCATTATGATTTAGAAAGAGTAAACACACACTGTAAAAAAATCTTTGCTGCCTTAATATTTTGGTTGAATCAACTAAGATTTACAAGTAATTTTAAATTACTATTATTTATCTTGACCAGAGATTTTTTTTTACAGTGCAGTTGATTGATAATAAATGGCTTTAGCCAAACACTAACCATGAGTGAAAGAAAAGTTTTGGTGTTTCCATTCATATTCTCTGAAAAATATATAAGAAATTATAAATTCTGCCAATGTAAACTTATATCTAGATGAGCAAATAATCACTGGGACTTATATTAACAGTTAGCTATTATAATAAATAGTATTACATTAAATAATAATAATGAATAGTAACAAATATATTTTTGCACATGCTTGTTAAAAATAATCAAAAATGAAAATTCTGTCATCATTTACTCATCTTCATGTTGTTTTAAACTGGTTTGAGGTTCTTTATTCTGTTGAACACACACAAAAAAGATGTTTTGATCATAGATGGTAATCACACAGTTGATGGTACCCATTGACTTCCACAGTATTTGTTTTTCCAACTAATTGGCAACTGTGTGCTTACCATCATTTATTAAAGGAGTAGTCCACTTTATAGATGGGGCCCATTGACTTACCATAGTATTTTTTTTCCTACTATAAAAAGTCAATGGACCCCATCTCTAAAGTGGACTACTCCTTTAAAATATCCTCTTTTGTGTTCAACTAAATAAAGAAACTCATACAGATTTAAAACAACATGAGAGTGAGTAAATTATGTCAGAATTTTCATTTTGGGGTGAACTATCCCTTTAAGAATATTTTTTATAAAGATGAGCTTGAAAATTCAAGTTGTTCGAAAAGCACATTCTGAAATAAGTGTTTTTCTAATCATGCTATTTGAGTTTGTTTGTTTATTTTTATTTATAATATTTTATATATTTTTAAATGTGGAGAATAGACTAAATAGTTGATACATTTTTTAACTAGTCACTGTTAGTTATTTCTAACAGCCAAATATTGTTATAAAAAGCCAAACTCTTTCCTTATCTACACTGTTTCTGGGCAGATCTAATGGAAATTTGTATTTCACAAGGTGGCTTATTCATATGAATTTGTACAATGTGAACTTTACAAAATGTTTGATTATTAGGAAAAAGCAATAATGAAGCTGCACCTCTGCACCTGACTGTCACAGGGGTGAAAGCAGATCCCACTAAAATGTATGAATGATCAAAATCATATGAATAAGATACTGCCATAAGATAGTATTGACAAAACACTCATCCCAACATCTCTAGTTGGGATGAGCATTGTAAAGACTGCTCTGTATATTTACTTTATTTTTAGCACGTGCTTGTTTTTTTCGTATTTTCATAGATAACCCTTAAAAGTGCTGCAGTGTCACACTGTGTGATAACATCTCAATGAGCTTGCAGTGTAAAGTGTAAACAGAGGTCTGCTTACAGGTGTACTTAATGTTGAGAGGGCCAGTGACTCTGGGTTCCCACGCATGGAGAAGTGTTTAGACCATGGGATAGAAATGAGGGTTTACAACATTGGACTGGGTCCTGTTGCAATCAGTCAGCATATTAACACTTTTGCTTCGAGCTTAAGGATGTACTGGTTTAACTTGTTGCGAAAATAAGTCTGCTTGTTTAGCATTGTTAATTTTGGGGGGGGGGGTTGTACTGTGGGAAAAGAGATACAATCTAGACACACAGGCCTTGGATGGAAACTTTAAAAGGTCCAAACAGTACTTATGCACCCGGCATTTGGAAAACCGAAGCCCACATGACCAATGAATATTAACGCTTAAGGATTATGGTTTAGGGTTAGCCAAGAACTGCTTAGTAAAATAAAGGCCTGTCTGACAGACATGTACTGTACAGACATGGACCAATCACAGTGTGTTTTGTTTTTATGTGTTGTTTAAGGGCTGGTTTATCTGAAATGAACAAAGACAAGGATTTGATTCAACTCACCTGACAAATTCATTGATTATTTCATTCTCAAAAGGGCATGTACTATCAACCCCACATCTTGTAAACATGATTTCCCCCCAGGCAGCCTGAATAAAGAAGTCGATGTACCTTGGTCAGGTGTAGTTACGCGCTGGACTTCAGCATTACTTACACTATTAAATATAAAACTACTAAAAGGGTTAGATGTCATAGAGGACCATTCTGGTTTCCAAAGAACCTTTCAGTCAAAGGTTTTGAAAGATGCATTACTGTAGATGAATGTAGCGCAATATCAGACATGATATGTCATAATGTCACTCCAGGGCATCTGTTTGTAAATTATACATGACAATTAATAATATTAAGGCGACACCATGTAGTTTTTCAACCTTTATAAAATTAATTTTCAAGACCCTTGTGATATTACATCGACTTTAAATAGGTTGAATGACATGTCTACCATAGCCTGACGAGGTATGTATCGCTTTTACTCATACTTTAAAACTTAGGGTTTCGGGTAGTAACCAGGTAGCACAAAAAAACCCACAAAATTCGACTGCTTTAGGACATACGTCACTTCCTCCACTTTCTTCACACATTTTTTTTTTAACGTGAATTGTGATGGAGGCTACTTAAGGAGTTTAGAAAGCAACTTCTATTATGTGGCACTGTGTTAGTGTCACAGACCTATGACACGGGTGACCCGAGTTTGATTCCCCTTTAAGGGATTTTTTAATATAAACTCACGATCTTGATTCATACATAAATGCGATCTTCTTTATAAATGACGGTGATTATCTTGCATATAGTTCCCTGTATTCAGATGCTGCATCCACGTGTTCACGTATTTACCTGTCTTTTACTGTCTATGGTATTTACATTACAATCCAGGATGCTATAGCAGTCAAACTTGCTCAAACTCACACAGTGTAAAACCAAACACTATTCATTCACCAAACCCTATTCATTCACCAATCAGATCCGAGCGTTTCTCTCTTCTTCATTTGCTGCGTTCCGCTGTCACTCGCGTGACGTATTACAAAGCGGCAGACCTAAAAACATCGGTTTACTTGGATTTGGAGCGACAATTTTCACACAAAAGAGAGGAAAAACGAGACGCCATTGCAGAAAATCCTTGTGGCGAGGGAGAGAGGGACGATGCAACAATAAAAAAAGTCATAAGCATACTGCAACAATTTACGATTAACTAAGTATAATAGTCAACTTTATAATTGTTAATATTCTGAAATAAGACAGTCTTGATGATGTATGCAGCTTAGAAATACGACATCCGGAGGCTGCAACCTTCAGATTGAGAAATGGCTTCTGCCACGAGTTCCTCATCAGAAAGTTGTAACATGACTGCGTTTCTCCCTGATGCCTCAAAATGTTGACCGTTTAGCGTTTTAAAGGTTTAGTTTTTAGTTTAGTTTAAAGTTTTAAGGTTGGCCAGTTCTTTTCCTTTGCGACAGTGCTGCGGCACTTGTGGCCTCTAGGGGCGCTAGCCTTTAACTTAAAAAAAAAAAAATGTGTAGCTAAGAAGTTAAAGGGATAGTTTAACAGTTAAACATTCATTGCTTAAATGGAAATCACACAAGCTAGTAAAGATGTTGTCACTGTCATATTAGCATCATGGGAAAAGAAGACACAAAAGCGAACAGCGGTGATAAATCTGACTTTATTAATGAAACTGAACATCAGCACTGCCGTCTGGTCGGGGTTAACAATTCAAAAACAAGTGACTGAAACTTGAAGCACTGAATTAACTGGAAAAATAAAATCTTAAACTAAATTAAAAACTGAAACATAATCAATATAAATAGTATCAGATACATGTAAGTATTATAGGCCCAATTAAAGTAATACAATGACAAAAACAGAACTAAATTGCTACAAAACTATAAATAAATTAAAATGCTGAAAGAAAGAAGCACGGAATCTAGATTAATTGTTAAATGCTTTTTTTATTATAGGATGCGTTATAATCTGCGGTAAAATATCATTAGGATTAGTATAATGCTTAGCAGTATCACATTAAACAAAACAGAAAACTGCTGTTGCTTCTAGAACAGTAATAAGCAATACTTTTAAGAACAATGAAACAAATGTTGGGAAAATTATATCTTTGATAGTTTATATGCATTTTATGTGTCTTCCCTCTGCATATATCCTTTTGACATTGGCCACGCCCCCCTTTGCCTCCCCCGTGGCGCCAGGCCTGATATGCTTATAATTTGTTTATTTGTTATATGCTTATAATTTCTTAATTTTATTTTCCCCACCCATTTTTGCTGATCTGAAAATGATTCGATGCATGATTCAAAAAACGCAGTGTAATTCATTTATCGACTACTGTATGTTATTTAAGAGTAGGCATTGAGGTCCACCCTATTTCACCAAGGTCCACTCAGTTAAAAATGTCTACACCCGCCCCTTTTTTCACTAATTTGATGGGTAAACAAATGGTTAGGGTTTCAGTCAAGGGTAATTTTTTTATTAGAACCAGGATCAGATGATTGTTGAACCAGGATCACATCTTACTTTGTGAAATCACAGCGACCCTATAATGACTGGTGAACTATCATTATTTTTAACCCAGCCTTGGGTCAAAATGATCAACCCCATGCTGGGTTGTTTCAACCCATTATCTGGGTTAATTTAAACCAGTGGGTTTGTTCCTAACCCAGCATTTTTGTGCAGCATTTTCAGTGTAGATCCAGTGTATCCATTAAGCCCACTTTCAACTTTGACGTTAAAATATAAAAAGAGAAAATCATAATTTATGCTGCTTATTAATTTAACCAATTCAATGATTTGTTAGTTCCCATTTCTGTTGCATGCCAATTGTCAATTTTGAGTTAGCCCCATTCATGTGCATGCTGTCTCAGACCTCACACAAAGACACCCAAAATCTTTGGTGTTTCAGGACCCTTTAGAAATAAACTCATTATTTGTCATTTCTTTCATGTATGCATTGAGATTATGTCAAATAAGAGATAAATGTATTGTTTTTGTGTATTTTTGTCTATGACCTAATATAACTTAATCATAAGTTATATAATTTTCCTTTAAATGAAAAGATGAGTTTTATTAGGTTGTGCACAAAGCTAATCTCAAGGTCAAACCACAAGCCTTACTGAAAGACCAAGAATTAAGCATGTAAACTTCAAACAATAAGACCTGGTTTCACAGCTAAAGCCAGGACTAAGCCTTAGGTAAATGAAGATGTTTAAGCATCCTTTATAAACATGCCTTAGAACAAGACGTTACTGGTGTGTATCTTGAAACAAATCAATGGCACTGGGCCTATTTTAAGATTAATTTCAATTAAGACAACTCAAATATGGGTTTTAAACTAGCTTTAAGCTTTGTCTGTGAAACCAGGGCTAAAAGATTTGTGATTAATTTTACATTCATTTACAAATAAATACATCATAACTTATTTTGTAGAGTACATTATTTTCATACATTAACTTTTTTTGAAAAGGGATTTAAATGTGCCACAAAACACAAAAGCTTGCCAACACAAGCTAACCTTGAATGAAAAAAAGACATTTTTAATGTGGGCCGATGAAAACTATGATGCGTAGTCCACAGTATTGGATGTGTTTGTAAACAAATTTATATTTTTTCACCATTTTACATTTACTGTGGAACTAAGCCCCCCTTAAATCATTTTAATTACTGTACAAACTTTGATGGTTTTCTGAGTAAAAGTGTTTAATGATAACAAATCTTTGTGTGCTTTCACCTTACCAACCCTTTACCTCACCTTACTTACTACCTTAATTTACAACTATATTTAGACAAATTACACAGGTAGTGCTATTAAA
Source organism: Paramisgurnus dabryanus (assembly GCF_030506205.2). Classification (NCBI taxonomy): domain Eukaryota; kingdom Metazoa; phylum Chordata; class Actinopteri; order Cypriniformes; family Cobitidae; genus Paramisgurnus; species Paramisgurnus dabryanus. The sequence goes on from NC_133344.1 coordinate 32,244,947, forward strand.
CAAGTCTGTATATCATTTGTTCTCTGCAAGAAAAGAAAAAAGAAAAAGCACCTGTCCAAAAATCATAGAGGCGTGTCGCCTTTACCACATGAACAGAGTAAAAATTTGTCTATGCTAGCAAATCAGTTTGGTGTGTAGACAGTCTTTGAGAGAGAGAGTAAAAGGCAAGAAAGTTAAGAGTTGATGTTTATCAGGGATTGGAGACCTGATTAAAGTTATTTGTGATAAGCGAATTTTACTAGCAAACATTAGTAAAATTATTATTTTATATTTCCCTGTCACTAAATAAACATATTGATGTTTGATGTCTTTTAAAATAAATATTTTTGTAATATTTTGTGATTGAATCATGATGTGGGCTTATTTTCATGATGTGGGCTTATTTGAGAAACATGCGAGCTTAAATGGTGCCAGAGTACTAATTAAGCCCACTCCAGACTTTTGACTTTATTGATAAAATATCCTTATTTTATATTCTAAAATACATCAACTAATTATTACATTTATACGTTAATACATGAAAGATAAATCTTTCATTTTAACAAAAGTTTTTTTCTTATAAACCATCTTATTATCTATGATAAACATATAAACTTAAATTTAGTTGAATCAATTAAAATTTTTAAAAATTTTAGTGCATCATTTTAACTTAATATTAATTATCTTGACTAGAGATTAGTTGTTTTACCTAAAAAAATATATAGTTAAAAGAAGTCAGCTTCATTTTATAAGTTGTATTAACTCATCTCTTGTCAAGATAAATAGTAATCTGACATGACTTAAATTAGTTGATTTATTTATATACATTGTTTTATAGTTTATATAATTTCAGTTGTCTGTTGATGTAAGAATTCACAGTTGTTTAACCACCTTGAACTTATTTTTAACTTTTTTTGAACTTAGTTTGCATTTCTTCACAATATCACAAAATACTCCTTATACCTCACATGTCCCTTTAATGACAAATGTGGGAAACCAATCAGATTACCGCTTCTAGTTTTAAATTGGATCTACTTTTTAAGTCCATTTGTCTATTCGGTCTATTTGTACCAATTGAAGTAATTCTTTAAGTTAATACAAGTTTTTACAGTCTAGTATGGAGAAAGAAAACATCTCAGACATTCTTTTAAAAATATTTTAGTTTTTTACAAAAAGTTGGAAATGAGAAGACGAAAGTAAATGCTTACCGAATTAAACTTTTTGCTCAAACTGTTCCTTTAATTCTTAAAGAGCACCTATTTCATTGCTAAAAAGAACGTTATTTTGTGTATTGGTATAATACAACGTGTTTGCATGGTTTATGGTTTAAAAAATACATACTGTACATTTTTGTAGCTCCCAGTTCGCTCACAATGCAATGCTAACAGGAGTTAACTTACAAGCTGTGATTAGGAATTATGATAATGTCGGTCTTTACTACATCACCAATCGGAGGAAGTAAACTGTTGCCTACAATTTGCATGTTTGTTGTACTGTAGTCCAAGAAAAGAGATTTACGTTGACTCGCGTCATCGTTTAATTTGGGGTTTGTACCTTTTGCATATCGTTAACATGTACTAATACACACTTACACACCAAAGGAAATGAAAAAATGTGAATAGGACAATATGTGCACTTTAACACCCATCTGCATTATAAAACTTCCCACTAGATGTCAGTAAATATTCTAATCTATTTAAATGTGCTGCATATTTTTGCCACACACATTTTGTCTCTCACATTCACACCCATGTCAAGGGGAAAAAATCCCATTTTGACCTCACCAGCTTCAGTGGCGAGGAGAAAGATTTATTTTGTGAAAGAATACTTGCTTTAACCTGATTTATAAAAGATGGAAAATGTCATACACTGGGTCCTAAGTGGGAATAGACATCTCTATTGGTCGTACATATTTCGGTCATTTATAGTCTGACATTTAACCCTCTGATGTCCCTTACTGTATCCATTACAGTGAGTACAAGCTGTTGAAACCATTCAGAAACCCCAGTGGTTGATTACACTTGACCCTTACCCATAATTCTGCTTGTTTGCCCTTTTATATGTCAGGTGTTTTTTATTTATGACAACATCAATTCAACATGACTGACGGAAGTGATTGTTCACCAAGAAATATGGCATATTTATTGTTTCCTTTTATTGCATAGACAGATTTGTCTCTTTCAATCTCCTCTCTCTCTGGCCCAAAATGCACTTGAAATTGATATTGACTTAAATCACACATCCAAGGGCCAAATTTGTGATTTCTATATTTGTTATGTTAAGATTATTTTCTTGATCAAATCTTTGTCATGATAACAAGCATTTTACAGATCACACATTATTTACAAACCCAGCTGTGAATTTTCTACTTCACCTTGCCGACCTGGCGAGATATTCTTGTAAGATGAATGCATGAAAAAGAGGAAGATCAGGAGATGAGAGATTTGCAAAGAGCAACAACCAACCCCCATTTCTCCATCTCTCTCTCTCTCTCTTTCTCTCTCTCTCTCATTATCCTTCCCTGCTCATTTGAATAAATTAACACCTCCCTGACGTCTCGCTTCACCACCTTCCTCTTTCCCCGATTTCTCCCCCCTCAACAGGCTACAGGGAGAGTGAGAGAGCTCCAGAAATATCCTCCTGTTTCTACACACTCTCATTCACTTACACTCTCGTGCGCATATACCCGATCCCACCCGTCCTCTAAAATACCGAAATCGTCCCGAAAGCTCGAGTTCAGCAGTCTGTCTCGTCACCGCCAACACAACAACAAACCCCCTCCTTTGCCCCAAAAAACATAAATCACCAAATACGGAGCTCACTTTTGTTTTCTCACATAGACTGGCACGTACCAACACGCAGGCGCAGATGTGCCAGTCCCTCCCTCAGCTGCTGGGTGTAGCTCACTGACTCATTTGAGTAATGCTGGCAAGCGTAACACGGCGTACGGTTCTGTATCAGGATAGCTAATTACCGACTCTAGTCAAACCGGGCGCCGCCATGCTAAACCAAAGCAGCTCGCCATCTGGGCCTCCTCTTCGGGCGCCATTTTGGATCTGCATGGCGCAGCTACTGTAATGCAGGGTGCGTCAGCCAACTTTTTGCACCCTGCCTTTACCTGGGGTGGATAGGCACCAACTCCTCTGCCACCACCCTCCACTCTCAGTGACCTTGCAGGGGTTCAAAGGGGTGGGCGCTCCGCATTAATACCAGATACATTAGCGGTAATATGATTCAACCATGTAGCCATGGCCTCGGGGAGATTCTGATTGTCTGCGTATTAGCATTACCATTCTCATTAGCCCACCCGCTTCAGTCTTCTTTCCCTCTCTCTCCCTCCTTCTCTTCATTTGAATTCTCTTTCTCTCTCGCTCTCTGCCTTTCTCCAGGCAACAGATGAAGAGAGAGCGATGCAGATGATTTGGATTAGCAATGATTTCAACAGTGGCTGCCTGCCTGCGAGTCAGCGGTCACTTCCTCTCTGTTGCACATCGAGTGGATGCTTTCAGTGGATCCACGAGCATCCGAAATCTATGATGTGCGCGCACTAGGTTTCTTTGTGAGTTATACTTTTTTAGTTGCTGAGTAAAAACAAACTGCGTGTGTATCTCTAGAAACGTGTGGGAGGGTACGGGTGCCGTTCTGTCTTCTATATTTCCACTTGTTACGTAACGGAATGGAGAGGAGAGGTAGAAAAGGGCCTCTGTTGGATACAAAGAGTCACATCCACTCAGCTGCTATCTTCTCCGCTTCTTATTTTCCCTTACAGACCACTTGGGGAAAAAAGAAGCACGTTCAGTTCTGTAAACTTGTGCTATCTTTACCAAATAAGTGGTTCTTTCTGGTGGTGTGTATACTGACGCATACACTTTCTGGGGCAATATAAGTAATGAGCATGATAAGTAATTGTATTCTGTCAAGGGATGTTGTTAGACCAAAAGATCGTTTGCATGTTTATTGGAAACGATTCATGTTTTTCTCCCATGATGTAGTGATGAATTGTTATCTTAATTCGAGGCATACCATCCACATATCCCAGGCTGATAAAAATGGTCACAACATGGCCTCAAGCTGTCACTGGGGCAGTGCCCTTTAAAAAGGTCTTAATATGTGTCATTTAGGTAGAGATATGTATACATTTGGTACCAATATGTACCTCTGAGGTACTAATATGAACTCTTTAGGTGTAAAGGTGTACTTTTTGGGTAAAACCCCCAGTAACAGTTAGGGACAATTTTGTTCAGACAATGTGGACCACTATATATATATATATATATATTTGAGCTCTTTTCTTTAATAAAATCTGTAAGAAATAATTTAAATGTGGTAAAATAGGTTATTTGGTGGATAAAAGCATTATCAAGATACCCATAAATATTTTTACACAACCAGGGCAGGTGATTGGAAATCTATTGGTGCATCTTCTGTGTACCACTTAACGCATCCAAGTGTTTTAACAAATTGAGTTCCATGGTAAAGGACGATGTCTTCTACCATGAAAGCATAACCTTATTAACCACTGAATGAACTGACATGAGATGAAGTGATGTACTGCTGGCTCATATGGAATAGCCTAAATATGGCACCTTACTATCGCTGTCAGGATGCATGTTGTTTGATGGATATCTATATTGGTTGTTTCTCTGACAGGGCTGCACATAGCTTATAATCAATAACAGTGCAGCACATGTTACAGTTCAATAATTATCCAAAGACATGGGGGGTGAAATGAGCAGAAACCATCAAGCCAAACACTGTAACCATTGGTAGCAAACTGTCTTTCTGCACATTGTTGGTTGTTAAGTTGCCCCAGGGGGTGATTTAAACCCAGACTCAAACTCTAGCATTGTTAGAGATCAGTGTCAAAATATTACAAAGATGTAAAACAACCCTGTTAGGAAAAAGCAGGCTGTTTAATATTACATTTAAGCATTTGGCAGGCAATCTTTTATTTCTTCATTTTATCAGTGTTCCCTATCTATCACTCAAAATTACAAATGTCACTGTTTTTATTTAAAATAAATGTAAGGGTTTAAATCAACATATAAGCATATAAATGTTTCGTTTTGTAGACTTGCATAGTGTTGAAAGACAATACAGTCCAATAAAGCCTGGTGGTCTGTGAGCATTATCCGCCACTTGAGACAATAGCGATACATGATGATACGCCCATCGCCTGTCATTCCTTTCATTTGGAGCGCGGAACAAAACCCGGGAAACTGGCATTGTTCGCTAAGCCTCAGCAGCGCAATTCTCCCTCATGCGCATACGTTATTGTTTGGAAATATAAGGCGACTCCTACATTTTACGCACAACAGAGTAACAGGTTACTTTAAATTACGCTCAAGCGCATCAATACAACCACACTGTGGGAGCGAAACAGATTGTATCCGATAAAGTTAAGCATGTTGACTTGATCCACCGTGCGTAAAAGTAGCCCCGTAGTTCCCAGGTGCGCCACGGTAACATTCAGTGTCACAGACCGCCCCAGCTGTCTCCAACCACGTGGATCGCTCACAACAACAACAACAACAACATGTTAAGTCCTGTCCTCTCAGATGCAACCATCCCACCCCCACTTATAAAACTCCGAGCGCCGTCCTCGCCGCGTCTCTCCCTGGCCCCGCACCGCGCTGCTGTGCAGCACCTCTCCATCGCGTCGCATCATTAGACTACCGAAGGAGGGGCCGTTCGGATGACGGTCCCGCGGAGGGGAGGGTACGAGAGGCGGGACCAAAGTCTTCCCCGCTTCTCGGCGCTGGCGAGTCCGGGACTAGGGCTGGAGAGATCGCCGGGGAGCATCGTCACCACTCCTGCACGGAGCCTCGCCTGGCCGAATACTGCACAGTGCACACGTCGGGATTGCAAAACATTCCTGAGAAATATACCTGCTATTTATGGCATGTGGCTGGTAACTTTACTCCTGCTGTATTCTTTTCAAAAAGGTATGTTGTTATTTTTTTTTGCTGTTTGTTGAATAAAAAAACGCATAATTGGTTAAATTAAATTTGTGTATTTGTTTTAAAAAGCAAACGTATTTATTTTATTGCCGTAAGCAGGGTTTAAAGTTTACCTGAGCGAAATCTGCGTTATTTTTTATATATCTAGATACCAGCAAGTTTCTTTCTGTGCAAAACTAATAAAACTTAGTTCAAAATGTTGTTTAGTTGTTTAAAAAACCGCAAAATGATTTCTTTAGTCGGTGATAAACGACGAGAAGAAGCTTATAAATCTGTGTACCATCTGCATGTTTCCGTGCGCAAAGATGGGGGAGATAGCATGATTTGTATGCAAGATATGAATATGCTGTTGAGGTATGAATATGTAAAACGAGAGAGAGAGGACAGGGAGCTGATATTTACATCGGTGGCCTGCTTTTGAGATGCACATTTGGCCCTCTGTTTGATGTTTGTTGGAAAAAGTAGAGTTGGTCAGCGAGATGGGAATTTGTTTGGTCCGGGTGTACTTTATCTTTCCGAAGTATTACTATGCTGGAAAAAGGGATGCAATTTTCTGCCTGTCTGACGGGGGTTTAAATGTCTGTTCATTGGCTATACTAATATCTTCTTGTATCTGTTTCCATGCCCTCCGGAAAAAAATAACAATGGTTGTTTTGTAATAAAAGTGTGTTTTTTGCCGTAAAGCGTCAGTTTATCTGCATAGACCAAGTGAAAAATGTAAAGGCTTATGCAGCCTCATTTCCAATTAGCGCTGGTGCAATTAGTGGTCCTCCATTTTCTATGCCAACAGCATCCTGGTTTCACTGTGCTGATGGTGGGTTTGATATGGAAAATCTGCATTTGTGTCAAAGCACAATGTAGGTTTATAAGGTTTATTGTAATCATATTTAAGACTGTTTATTTACTCATTTATTCATCAATTCCTGTCATGATGTTTGCTCAACAATTTTGTTTTTGACACCCCATCACACATACTCACCCCCACTCCCCCTTCTCTTTCCCCCACCCGTCAGCCTTGGAGATATGCTATCAGTTTTCGCTCATATTTTTCCCGACATTATCTTACAAAAGATGTCTAGTTAAAACCACTTTACTTGTCTGTTTAAAACTGTTCTTTTTTTCTCGTAATGTCTTTAAGTGCTGCTTTTTATTTACCTATCAACAGTGAAATTAAAACACTTTCCCTGATATAACAGTGCTTTAGTTGTTTTACCCCTAGATTTTGAGAAGCGCCTGTCAGTTTTTTATTATTCTGATTTTAAATATGTCATTTGAATGGACGTAAGGTCAGAATTATTCCTCCTGTCTGCTGTTTTTCTCTCTGTGCTTGTGTGAGAGAGAAATGTGGTGTGTATTAATGTGTTTGTGTATGTTTGTGTGTGCATTTGCATGGGGGGAGCAAGGGTGCAGTAGGGCGTAAAGTGCGTAAAATGGGATGATGGGGTCGTGAGCAAACTTATTTTGCTGTTTTTTCACAAAAATTTCTGGTCCTGGTGTTATTTTGCGTTTGCTGTAAATTTGGCTAGATATTTTTATCTTGTATCTTGAGCTCTGATGACACGGTTGATATGAGATGTAAAACGCACATCAATTATCATACATGCATATGCATTAGGACTGCGTATTTTTCTGAGAGGGCCGCGCCTCCATCTTTTTCACTTTTAAGGAATGTAAAATCATCACCTCTTAAATTATATTTTTTACATATTTTCCGGAATAAATATGTGTTTTGATTAAAACACTTTAAGTCGCTTTTTTTGTTAGAATTATTCAGTCATTTAAAGAAAATTATAATGCGGTATCGTGACCTGGGCAAGTTGAAGCATATTACCCCCCTGTCTTCCCACCTGAACCCCGGGCTTGGATACGGGAGGGGAACAAGAATTTGTAAATTGTCGTCTCGAGGGCCAGCTTGTCTTTTTATGGAAATGAAACTAAATGAAATGAAAACGCACAGAGGGATGGTGCAGTATTGAATGTGGAAATTTCCATTGTTATTTGCATGCGAGGCTTACATTATTTATATAGGATTATTTTTTATAATTACTACTATTATTACTAAAACTAATTGTTTTTTAATAATAATAATTATTGACAATTATCCTGTCCGTTGGTATGATGGAAATGGGTTGTGTTGACACCCTAGAATATTAAATATTTAATTTAATCCCTGCTATTGCCAGGATGCCTTACGCGTGACAGGCCTTCAATCTGTTTACGAATGATCACATTTTACGTTTTAAATTCTTTGTTTATATTTATTGTTAACTATGATATTCTAAACTACAAACTTTTAAACACTGGCCACGATGCTGATGTGAAATGCAAGTTTTGCCGCATTTTGGAAATATTATAATTAATTACTTTATTTGAATGCAATGTCTGCCTTGTTTTGCTTCACAGAAAAACGAATAATTTTTAAAAAGCAAGTGGGCTGTGAGTGTTCGCCTGAATGCGGATCTGTGTCTGTCCAATATTTATTTTAAGGATCAGCAGTCGTCAGGTCGTCACATTTGTGTGGTGGCTGTGATATTATCCGGTCTGATCCGATTTTCTGAACATTTGCCTAAATTAAAAATGTGATTGAAATCGGTGCCATGCAGCACATCAAAACCTTTTTCATAAAGACATATTTTTATTTTAACTATTACTATTATTATTATGAATTATTATTATTGTTACTTGAATGGAATGTGTATGTACTATTAATTCAGCTTAATTAAAAATTATAAATATTTAAAATATAACAAAATGCCCACTTTCAGGAAATTTCACCTCCAAACTGCTTACAATGTCAAACCAGCTCCTAACATCAGGACACCTCCATCCCATCTTGTCTCCATCTCATAGAAATATGTAAAATTGGTTTCCATTCTCTTTTTCCCTCCATCAAATCCCCTGTTCTTCCAGCTGCGCAATTAGTAGGAGATCTGCCGCATCCCCCACTCAAAAAGTAAATCAGGTCATTGGCCATAAGGACTCCATTTATTTCTCTCTCTCTCTCTCTCTCTCTCTCTCTCTCTCTCTCTCTCTCTCTCTCTCTCTCTCTCTCTCCCTATTACTCTCTCACTCACTCTGAATCCGTCTATTTCGTTAAAGTTGTCACATACACCTGTTTCTGTGTATCTCCCTCCATGCATTTTCTCTGCACACAGTGCGTTTATTCTAATATAGACTATTACCTCTTTTAAAATAAAGAGTTACTACGTTTAATAAATGCATGAGTCACAGTCATGAACACAAAGTGTGTAGTAATAATTTCTACTTGAACTTTTTTACTTCGGAATTAGATGCTGCTGGTTTTGGGAGGCAGGAAAAGTGTTAAAGATTAGACAGTGTTCTCCCATCAGTCGTATTTTCTTCTGTTATAGTTTTCTTGACATCTAAGCGTTTTTTCCCTTTCTCAATCTTAAAAAACCCCGCCGCTCCGACTGCCATTTTAGTTGAAGTGCGGTCAAAACACAAGTCCGCGTGTCATACCCTCTCCGCGCGCGCGCGCTTTCCGCTGGACAGGGGACCGCTGTTCTCCTCTCAGTGCGCGTGTGTCTTTGAGTTACGCGCGTGAACAAACACTTTCCCGCCTCTGGAACACCTGCAGATCGACGCTTTGACGCCAGTCACCATCCAGGTTGGACATCACGCCCCTCGCATCACTTCTTTTTATCAATTTTGGGTTAATGTTTTACCAAACGCTTTGCTAAAAGGACATAACTGAGGACGCGTTACGTAGCCTATGACCTATTATTTAGTTGCTGGTTTGAGTGCACATGCGTCAGACGTGTTTGGCTGTTGCGTTGCGCTTTTAAGACGACGTGTCAAGTTAAAAGTAGTTTAAAGCAACGAACAATGCAATCTTTCTTTTATCAGGAGACCATTCGATCTCAAACGTCTCTTTTTCTCAAGTAATTCAGGCAGTGCGAGATCTGCAGCATGCATCTAAATCCATGCGTCGCGTCCCGTAGTTTAAAGACAGTTTCGTCTGTAATGACAATTCAACTATTTAAAACACTCGAGTCTAAAAACATATTTTTTCCCGTTGTCCTCCGTTTAGCTGTTTTTGAACGCGCGTCCGGTCTGCGTGAGCGCTCCCTAATGTATAATTTATGACATATCAGTGGATAAATCAAGTAGAGGCGGTCTGTTTCTGATACTTACATGCACACAGATCGATCTAAAGAGAGTGTAGTGCTTTCAACAGGTCATTTTGCGAGCAACTGATATCTAAACAATTGCTCTAATGACATAAATCAATCTTGTGGGTCCTACTGCTGCATATTGTGAGAAATGCAACATTCCTTCCAAGTCACCCTTTATTTTTAAATGAATAGGACTGACACTCTTAAACTCCAAAAAAATCCCTTTGAAGTCTGAGCTACCTTGGCAAATGCTGGAGATGTTTGCTTTTTCCCTGATGCTGCAGTAACAATAAGTGTTGTAAAAGAGCCATTACCCTGCTCAAAAGCCGCCCTCCAATGCATTTAATACACAGATTTTATACACCTCACCGCCCGCCATGCTTAAACACTCCTACTTTTTTATATGCAGTTACAATAGCAATGTATTAATATATGCAACACTTCTTGTAATTACATAACCGGTGGTAAAGTTGTATACCTCCTTGACTCTCCAGCTTTCTCAGTCTCTCTCTCTCTTTCACCTCAGAGATTGCTATACAAATGTGGGAGGTTACATGTGACTGGTTTCCAATCCACTCGAACTCACTCACGCAAAGCGCTGAACATTCACAGGAACAGCAGTGACAGATTTACTCTAATATACTAGAACAAACGTACTCTAAACACAAGTGTACATGTGTCCTCCTCAGCCTAGCCACGGAGAAACGGCTGACACGTCTGGATAGACGCACACAGCTTATCCTGTCTATATCGTAAACCCTTTTATAAATGGACACAGGCTTGGAAGTTACTCAGCACCTGTAGTATTGATTTTTCCTCAACAGCGCCTTTAATAAGCGACTACTGGTTTGATAAGTGGCTTGTTTGAGACAAAACTGAAAAACAAAGAAGGTTTTTTATAGAGGATGTCGGCCTCCCCCAAGCTCTCTGACATGCTAATTTCATGAGTCATTTTAAAAGGTTAAAGAAAACATTATGACAGTAGAAGCTGTTAAAAAACATGCAGCGATACAGACAGGTTTGACAGCGGAAATAGCCCTCGAACGATTTGCGAATAAATTAATTGTAAGGCTCAGAGGCAAATGGATGGTTGAATTGCGTTGTTGTTGAACAGTTGCGTCCCCAAAATATGCACGTTTGCATTAAGACATGTTTATGTAAGTGAGAGCAAGAGAGAGATCGAGAGCACATATCCTTTGCTTGTGTGTGGATATCTTTGGGGATGGGGTGTGAAGATCTATGCGTGTGCATGTGTGAGAGAGCTTGTGCGTGTGTGTGTGTCTAAGGAAATGCAGATGAGAGTCTAAAACAGCTGCATTATGCAGAGCGGTTCACCATTGGCAATAGCCTAGCCTATAATACATATTCGTTCGCCATTTTAAACAAAAATTTATATGTATTTATGGATGTGTGTGTTAAAATATCTGGATCTACACAAGCATGAGCCGAAAAGGAAAATAAGATGACAGGAAAGATGGCAAAATGGAAGGAAAACTAAAAAAGGAAATGACAAGCAGGCACATTTACCATATAAGCAGGAAATGTTTTGGTTTCAAGGAAGTGTATGGAGAATAATGCGCCCATTTTGAGAGTTAGACAGCAGAAAGAGAAAGAGAGAGAGAGAGAGAGGATAAGCATTATTAATGGAGAAAATTCAGCATTATTCCCAAGTTTTTTCCCTGTTTGGGGTATGGCAATGAGAATGGCAAAGAGCTGCACGGCTTTGTTAAGTCCTTACATGGAAGTCATCTCACAAAGGGAGAAGAAATTAGGTTATCCAAATGTCCTTTCTTTCTCCTCTCCTTAAGACCTCCCTGAATGACTTACCTCCCTAAACTGCTCATGTTAAAGCCTGGAAACAGTTCAGTCCTCCTAAGCGGAATGTAAACACACAAGGTCCAAATTTAGTAGTGTTTCATGCTTTGAATGATGTTCTGCTCTATGTTTCATTGTAGTGTTTTGTCTAAAGTACCAAACCCAACAAAACATTTATATTGAATGGGCTGATTAGCACCTGCACAGGTGCACTTTCATCCCCAGTAATGCAATAACCTACACTGTTTGTCACTTATACAAAACTGCTATGTCAGTTGTCATAAAGACTCAAATATAGCCTATATTGCAATAAAAATTTTTTATAAAATTGCACGACCAAATTTTGATGGTTTCAAATATGTGCAATTCTATAGCACTGGCAGGTGTAAACCTCAAGTGTTGATCTTTGCATACCCATAGCATCACTAAAAGTCTACAGTGTGCTGCTCTGATCCCTTACCTCAAACTCCAATCCAGACTAGAGGGAAAATATCCTAAGGCCTTGCGTCCTCGACCCAAAACCCCTTACCCAGAACCCCACTGTGAGATTATAGATATGGCAATCTTTATTATGAGGGTTTATGCTTTAGGCTATAATCTGTAAAGGCAAGGGGTGGGGGTCGGTTAGGCAGGGGGAACAACCAGCTGACCTGTTTTTCATCCCATTCCAGTGTGACCATCACCATATTTCCCATACAGTTGTGTTCTCATGCAGGCTTTTCTGTTATATATTTTTCAGGGTTTATATTCATATGTATAATAAAAGGAGACATTTCAAATCTTTAAACTAAACTATTAGAGAGGAATAGTTGCTTGTTCATTCTTTTTAACGTTGCCGTTTCACTGAGAGGCAATAGGAGCTGTCCAGTGCTGAAATGTGTTTAGGGACCACTTTGGTTATTGTCCATGGTCCTGAAAAGGTCCATGGACAACCAGGATATACCAGGATATACTGCACTGTGCACTGTCCCAAATAGCACTTAAGTCTGACTGCGGCCAGGGACTTCTCCAATTTTAAACGTGTCAGGGATCTCTAAATCTGGATCTCGGAGGTTTGTGTCTTTAGGGTTATTACAGTTTATAATGTCAAGCATTAAACCCCAGCTTTACCAGTGCACCTCTCCATCACACCTCACAGCACAGCTCAGTCTAGACCTTGAACTAATCTAATCCAGCACGTTCTGTTTTCACCCAAAGCGTGAACATTTGCATAAAGCATTTTTCTTCATCGATCTAGAACCTGTTGCGCTAGTAAACATGCCCGCCACAACACATACGGTAATACCAGATAACTTACTCCAAACCTGGCCGTATATGGACTTGCACCCACCTCCCACAGGGCAGGAGGGGAAGGGAAGGTAACGGAGGCCCTCCGCCGTGCTGTGATTATCAGAGAGGGAAGGTTCTGTGTGTGTTAAATGTGAAAGGAGATTATATGGATTTAACTCTCTGCGTCTGGCGTACAATTTTCAATCACATAACATATCCCTTCATGTTCTATGGGAATATAAAAGAGAGGGGGAAACAGGGAGTGATGGATGAAGAGAGAGAGAGAGTAAGTGAATGAGAGACAGAGAGTCCAAACCCCCTCTTACCCGGTAAAGGCTTTATCTCTAATCTCAGCCTTTCAATTCACATCATCACTTTGTTCATGTTTTCTATTTTTGTTTTGCTAAAAGATTGTTTCTTATTTCAAATTAATTTTATTATTATTTACTTTTTATTAGTAGTACTGTAGTATTCATTTTAAATACAGTACATCATCAGGAAAAAAGTGGTACAATTTTTTCCCTATAGCTGTCTGGGGTGGTACCGTTTCAGAAAAAATGAATGCAAATGTCTTGTATTTGTGTGTATTGGTTTAAAGTCCTATAGATTACCTATCTATAGCACTCCACTGGTTTTAATGCCATGATAGCATGTCACCATTATTCTTCTGAACACGTTGAGAGTCACAAGAATGGGGGTTAATCCAGGCATTGTTAATATAAACCTGGTGGGGGGCATTAATTAAATGTAATTGCTATTTTTTATATATTTTTTGCTTTGGGTCTGTGTCTCCCTTGGCTTGGAGCCAGAGCTGAGCTAAGCAATTCTCAGAATACAAAAAGATACCGAGTTATCCCACCAGAACCGTGTAATCCCTAATAGAGCCTGCAGATAATAGAGATGACAGAATGCTAAATCGGTTAAGCGTTGCCTTTGAAGGACATCATTAGCTACGCTGCTAAATTAGCATGCGTGTTAATTTACGCAACAGACACTTTTTTAGTTTTCATCTTTTCTTACATTCACTCCATGTTTGGTAATACACCAGGAGCGAATTATTGTCTCATCCGCATTAGCTGTCAGAGAGGTTTGTAGATATGTAGCGGGGGTTCGATGACCTATTTATTCTCCTATCAGATGGCAGCGTTTAGCATGGCTCTTACCACACACATATTTGATTAGTGATATTTTTTAGTGTCTGTGCTGTTACCACTGACATTTGGGTAAAGTTGGATCAGCAAGTTGCTTTGGTAAGGAAACACATACATGGATTATGTATGGATAGCCCAATTGACATCCACTTGATTGGACCAAGTGGTGTCTGCTTTTGCAACCCAATCTCAAGCCATTTCTTGGTATAGTTACAAAATATTTGATTTATTCATTTGTGTTCATGTACACGATTTTTCTCTTTTTTCCTGTTAATGAGCAAGGATGACTTTTTCTTGTCACTCAGCATAAATTTCCAAATATTGGGCCTCATTCCCTAAACATGCGTATGGACGTCTTAACTTACAAATCATTATTCAACAAAAACTTTCGTATTTTAAGTGTATGCAAAAATGTAAGAACAACTTATACCACACATACGCAATAATCATGAACAAGGAAAAAATATATAAAATGTATAACGCAGATATATATTATAGGGTACTTTTTCCTTGTTCATGATTATTGCACACGTGTTGTCAAAGTTGTTCTTACATTTTTGCATACATTTAAAATAAATTTTAGTATGAAAGTTTTTGTTGAATCATGATTTGTAAGGTAAAACGTCTGTACGAATATTTTACAAATAAATTTGTGTGTACGCATGCTTAGTGCATGAGACCCATTGTTTTTCACGTCCAAGAGAACGACTTACTTTTTCGTGTCATTTTATGTATTTGTTTCTCAGTTTTTTCTTACCATTGTCACTTTGGTTTGGGGTTAGAATGACTTTGTTACATTTCAGACATCCAAACACCAAATCTAACCCCAAGCGACAATAGTTACAAATCTAAAAAAAATGTAGAAACCAATACACAAAATGTCATTCTAACCCAAACGCCAAATTTAACCCCAAGCGACAATAGTTAAAAATCTGAAAAAAAAAAAAATGTAGAAACCAATACATAAAATGTCTTTCTAACACAAACACCAAATCTAACCCCAAGTGACAATAGTTAAAAAACTGAAAAAAAAAAAAAATTAGAAACCAATACATAAAATGTTTTTTTAACCCAAACGCCAAATCTAACCACAAGCGACAATAGTTACAAATCTTTTAAAAAAATTAGAAACCAACACATAAAATGTCATTCTAACCCAAACGCCAAATCTAACCCCAAGCGACAATAGTTAAAAATCTTTACAAAAATTTAGAAACCAATACATAAAATGTCATTCTAACCCAAACGCCAAATCTAACCCCAAGCGACAATAGTTAAAAATCTGAAAAAAAATGTAGAAACCAATAAATAAAATGGCATTCTTACCCAAACGCTAAATTTAACCCCCAGCGACAATAGTTACAAATCTTAATTTTTTTTTAGAAACCAATAAATAAAATGTCATTCTAACCCAAACGCCAAATCTAACCACAAACGACAATAGTTACAAATCTTTAAAAAAAAATTAGAAACCAACACATAAAATGTCATTCTAACCCAAACGCCAAATCTAACCACAAGCGACAATAGTTACAAATCTTTTAAAAAAATTAGAAACCAACACATAAAATGTCATTCTAACCCAAAAGCCAATTCTATCCCCAAGCGACAATAGTTTAAAAATAATAAAAAAGACAAATCAATACATAAAATAACACGAAAAAGAAAGTCGTGCTCAGGGACATGAAAAACAATTTATTAAATTTGGGGCGAAAGGACACGATAAAGACATTCTTGCTCAATGGTACGAAAAAAAAAGAGTTAAATTGTGTCCATGAACAACAATAAATCAGATATTTCGTGACTATACCACAAAATTTCACTTGAGATATGGGTTTTGTTAGGAGGCCTCATCTGGTTTTGTTTATTCTGTGTCATTGTTAATTAAATTGCATGTTGATTGGAAATTGTAGCTTTTTCAGTTTTTAGTCATTTTAAATCATTTCTCTCCATTGGTAATACAGAATGTGCTTAATATTGGGATAATTTAGCTTACTTATGTTTGTTAAAGGTTGCAAGGGCTGTGTTAAGACAATGACAGAGCAGATGAAGGACATTTTTTGGTTACATCATCTTTCTGACCCAAGTTGTGCTGACCCAATAAAAATGTTTTATAGATAATTCAACCAGAGAAGAGGCAGCGGATACAATTTACTAGACACAAATTAAACAATTGTTGACATACTGTACACTAACATACAGTTACATTCTTGCAAGAATTTATTTGAGGTTATATTTCAATCTCTGACTTTTGGTTCACTTTTGTATCTTTGGAAATATAAGCTCAGCTTGAGACAGTGTCGAAATCTCATCTGAGCTTCTAGCAGAGACATTTATGAAACTACTAGTGTCATATTAGTGTCGGACAAAAATTTGACCTTTCACCTGCGCAAGTGTTGATATTACAAATTAATTCTGACCGTCTTGTCTCTCTTCCAGTGCACAGCGAGGATGTGGTCTCGACGCGGCTGTACTTTGTGAATGCTTCCCTGCAGAGAGTGACCTTCTCCAGCTCAGTGGGGGTGTCCCTGCCCTGTCCTGCGGGTGGCGCCCCCCATGCCGTCCTCCGTTGGTACCTGGCCACCGGCGACGACATCTACGACGTGCCACACATCCGCCACGTTCACGCCAACGGCACGCTGCAGCTCTATCCCTTCTCCCCCTCTGCCTTCAACAGCTTCATTCATGATAACGACTACTTCTGCACTGCTGAGAACCAGGCCGGCAAGATCCGCAGCCCCAGCATCCATGTCAAAGCAGGTGAGACCATACATTAATTTTGTGGTGTGGTGCAGTGGCTAAACTCAGACACTGGTTTGAAATCAGTTTTTATTAACACTTGGTGTATCTTTATTTGAATGTTTGTATCCAAAGCAAGTTGTGGCAAATGTCCTTGCCATGCTGGGTTCTAGTAGTGGCACCACAAAAAATCTCCATTTAGGGCTTTAATTGCGTCAGCATCTCTTTACGGACCATATTGCTCTGTGAAAAGAGCATAGTCAACGTAAGCACGATGGCAGAGGGGCGGCACGTGACGTTACAGGTGAAACATGATTTCTCAGCTTAACATCTGCAATAACAGCAGAAGTAACGGTCGCCATATTGCTAACCTAAATAAGAATGTAAGTGCCAAATGGATGTCCCAGTGGCCGGCCTGTTGACCTGGCTGCTTTAAAAAGCAGCGCACAGACAGACGTACTGTGCCACAGACAGTTGGCTGACTGACCCTACCGCTCGGTGCCAAGGTCACTGCTCGCGAACGAGACCGGCCGCGTGGCAACAGCGAGGGATATCCATACACCTCCCTGCACTCACACACACACACAGCGATGCCAGGCTGAACTGTGCCAGTGTCCCTCCTGTTTCCCAGTCTCCATCTGTCCTCTATGCTAGAGTTCCCATCTCACACACACATATACAGAAGTTCACCTACTCTGAATTTCACAAAAATATCCCACGACTTTATAAATAACGTCAGACTTCACGATTCATCAGACGTAACCGTGCAAGGTTTTGTCCCGCACTACATTAATGTTAAAGTCTCAGAGGGTGGAATGAATTACCTACCAAAGACGGTGACAAAGACGGGGGTGACTTTCCTCTCAAAATAATTACACTAATTAATCAATTAAGTGCTGAGATGTAGCAAAACTGCTGGTGGATCCAGAAACCCCCACACAGGCCTCATGAACCCAAAACTGGGGCTGCATCGCCAGCCAATTGGCTCTTGGCACTGAGGGGTTACCATGGGTACAGGGTGGGGAGGGGCAGGGTGTTGCGTTGAGCGTCTCAGGTGGCACTGGAGAATGATGACAGCTGACAGCTCACTGTATGACACCCCCCCATGCATCTCTCTCTCCCCCCTCCTCTTTCTCACCCACTCTCCTGCATGCTGATCTCGTGCCAATAATAGCACGGCACCTGTGCGGATAGCTCTACATTTATGAAAATCGTCTTATGAGGTCTTTGTATGAGCGTGCGTATATGTGTGTGTTCTTCCTTGCGCTCACTGTTCATTTTTCACAAACCATTTTGCAGTGTGGCAATTGTTTGCATCCCAATAGTACAATAGTAGCATAAGAATCAACCATGCACTGTATAATAGGTCTGATGAAGCAATTTTTAACTGAGGTAACAGAGGTGGATCGCTTCTTGACAGGCCAGTAAGGCTGATCTACACGGTGTGACTTTATAATTTTGGCAGGTTACAATTAAAATACATTGAGGTTCTGATCTCATACTGTAAAAATGCTGGGTTGTTTCGAGTCACAAACAGCAGTGGTTTAAACTGGAGGTGCGAGATGATGACAGGAGGGCCCTAATTTTATAATATTCATTAATTTATTATGATTTCTGTGTAGTTAAACCTCAGAAAAATAAGGCTACTAATCAATAGCGCTGCATTGTATTGTTTATTATGTTTTGTTTAATTCAAATTCTAAGTTTGAGGTTTTATGTAATGAATTTTCTTTGAAGGCGGCAAGAAGGAATCAGTCCTTCCAGAAAAACATGGAGTTTTTTTGTAATGTTGGTGGAAAAAATCCTTGATCTTGTGGCACGTTTTCTTTAAAAAATGCGATGGAATATGCGTGATATTTATGCAATTTTATGCAATGAAATGTAGCTTTTGCAGTTTTTTATTGATGTTCAGATCGCGTAATTACGTCATTTCGAAAATGCAGGATTATGAAATCATACAAGCCCCACATATTTTGCAGGCAGAAATCTGCAATTTATGTGGCGAAAGTTTGGTGTATTTACAAAAGTGCGGCCCCCGCATAAACATGCAGATTTTGGCTGATTATGCATTAAATCATGCGATCGCATAATTGTGTTTTTCTGGAGGGACTGTAGGATAAACCTTTCCACAAGGGGGGCACATGCCAAAAAGTTAAAAAACAATGACATACAGCATGGGTTTGTCTATATTATAAGTTGAAACAACCCTAAAGGGTGCATATTAGTATCTTAAAGGTACACATTCCCGAAAGATACATATTGTAGGGCCCTATAAAATCCGTTTTATTTTTTCCCAAATTCCGTTTTATTTTTTCCCAAATTCCGTTTTCTCCGTTTTAATTTTTGCAAATTTCGTTTTATCCGTTTTAATTTTTTCAATTATCTTTTTTAATAAGTGATTGCGGAAAATATAGGGCCCTAATATTGGTACCTCAGTGGAACAAATCTGTGCCTAAAGGTGTTTTCAGAATTGAGCCTTTGTTTCGGAACCTGGTGCGTTTTCTCCTATGGTTCGGTTTGTTTATGCGTATGTGAACACCCCAATCACGCTCGGATCAGCATCAACACAACCGGCTCGGTAGAAGTATGAAAGCAATCTGACCCAACTGACTAAAAACATCTTATTACCTTTTTAACCATGAACATACCTGATAGATCTTTGGTGACGAAGCGCACCTGTTCCTTATAAAATGTCTTATACTTCCTCTTCTCCACAATAGTTACATGGTAAGAATGTTGTCCCGCCTAAGTTTTGATTCCGGCTCACAATAATGAACTAATACATCAGCAGTTACCAAAAAAAGCCACACAAAAATCCCACAAAGCTGCTGTCTGTCAATCCTGATGGACAACTTTGAGCAGAATCACGAAAAATAAACAGATTCACTCTGACCAATTAAAGGAGAGTTTAAATTCTGTTTCGTTTGGAAATATTGAATTGTGAATGCGAACCGAACCAACATAAAATTACAACATTGTAGTAATTTAAAGGATTAGTCCATTTTCTTAAAATACTTTTTTGAGGAAAACATTCAAGGATTTTTCTCATTTTAATGGACTTAAATGGACCCCAACACGTAACACTTAACTCAACCCTTAACAGTTTTTATCAACAAAGTTTCAAAGGACTCTAAATGATCCCAAACGAGGCATAAGGGTCTTATCTAGTGAAACGATTGTCATTTTTGACAAGAAAAATAAAAAATATGCACTTTTAAACCACAACTTCTCTTCTATCTCCGGGTCCTGTCACACGGCAGCGCGACCTCACATAATTGCGTAGTGACGTAGAAAGGTCACGTGTTACATATATGAAACGCACATTTGCGGACCATTTTAAACAATAAACTGACACAAAGACATTAATTGGTATCATTCGACATACAACAACGTCAGAACGGTCCGCATTCTCCACAACTGTAAACACTGGGGCGTAGTTTCGCATACGACATCTGTGACCTCTTTTTTTTTTTTCTTGTCAAAAATGACAATTGTTTGCTAGATAAGACCCTTATGCCTCATTTGGGATCATTTCGTGTCCTTTGAAACTCCGTTGAAAAAAACTGTTAAGTGTTGAGTTAAGTATTAAATGTTGGGGTCCATTAAAGTCCTTTAAAATGAGAAAAATCCTGGAATGTTTTACTCAAAAAACATAATTTCTTCTCGACTGAACAAAGAAAGACATCAACATTTTGGATGACATGGTGGTGAGTAAATTATCTGGATTTTTTTTTTTTTTTTAAGAAAATTGACTAATCCTTTAACCCCCAGTTTTGGAACAAAGCAATCGATCTGAAAGCACCCTAAATGGCACCGATTTTAAAATACAAATAATTTCATAACATAAGCTATATATCACCGATAACAAACAGGGTCATGCCTAGCGACAACAGAAGCTGTCCTCCAGACAGGATTTGGTTTTTGTGAGGGTTAAACACAGCTCTCGAGTGCATGGCCCTCGAGCATGACAGGTGTGCCGCGACATGCACTCGCACCTTCTTTCTCAGTTCTTTGTTTCTCCGGCTTCGCGCCTCCCCATAGGTCACGTCCATTTCTTTCACCATTACAATAATGAGCACAGCTCGCCCTCTCATTCTTATTCAATCCGCTTCTTTTTTTCTTTTTCTACATCTTGCGTCATGAATAAGTAAATGCGGCATTTGGTTTCTCTGGAGTTAATTATTTAAACGATAGTGATACGGGACTCGGTTCTCCCCGTGCGCGAATGGGAAAAAGCGGGCCGTGTTTCAGTTGGTTTCTAAGCAACGGATGAGTATAGTCAGGCATCAGTAACGTTCTAATGATGCCGCACATGAAGATATAAAAAAATGTTGTCTGCCATTGTTGTCTGCAAATTTTACGCATGCATTATTGAAGCCTTGGAGATGTTTTGGGTTGTTTGTGACTATTGTAAAACAATGCTTTGTTGCCAGGTGTAGCGCTTTCCATCTTGTGGTGAAAATAAAACTAGCTAATAGGGGGCCGTTTGAGTTAGTTTATCTTTAGAAATTCAATAAAGCGTGGGACACGCAGTCAATCAATGACTGAATAAATGATTATTTGTAGACTATGGGGTCCTGTGTGTAATAGGGAGTCGTATTGATTGGTTTCATTGATTCGAACCTCATCTGCATCAATAAAAAGGTGGTTAGTTAACACTTTGCAAATATAAACAGCCTTACTTACACTCACTTACCTTTCATTCGCGTTTATGTTTTTATAAAGCCCTGTAATAATTATGAGGGAAGAATGAAAATGATTTAAATGCAGACAATCTTTGGACTTTCATGCAAGGAGACTGATTCGCCTCTCTGTGGGTGACACTGGCACCTGGCAGAAACCGTTATTAATGACCATGGAAATTCGCCCGCAAGCCAGGCGTTAATTATATATAGAAATGGAGGTAGTGAGTGAAAGCGGGCGAGGGAGGGGCGGCCGGCCTGCGGGTGACTGGCACGTTGCGAGAATTCTTATGATTGGTCTCTTTTCTGATGGGAAGAAAAAGCTGCGTAGTTGAATTGGCCGCGAATCCAATTGCGAAACCCGCAGAGTTCTCTGGAAACATTCCCCAACTGCGTGATCAAATTTGCACCATCATGTTCGTGAATGAAATGCCCTTGCTCTGCGTCTTGCATTACTTCCCTAAAGAAACGAGGCAGAAATTAAAATCCGTAAGTAAATAGATGTTGATGAAAGACGTGAGGCAAATTGAGTCCCTGAAATGAAAATGAAATTCAGCGCCTCCTTTAATCTGCTCCTGCTCCCCGTCGGCCTTAACCGTAGGAGGATCTTCTCAGCCGTGAATAACATTTTCGAACCCCATTCTCTTTGTGTTCTCCGCTGTTGATTTAGAGTAGGGTTCCGGTTGTCAGGTGCAGAGAGGTTCCCTTTAGCGGGGGCAAATGTTTCTGACAGCTCCGGGGGCTGTGCGGGGCCGTCCACTCAATGCCGTCTGTAAGCATAGACAGGGTGATTTATAAAAAGGCCACTTCTGAACTCTCATAGCCTGACTACCTTTAAACAACAACACCCATTTGCAAAACGATTCAGTATTCATTCTATGAATGCATCATGTGCTTTTAAATGTATCCTTGCTATACAGACTTGTGTTGGATAAACTTGAAATTCAGACTGGTTTAAGCTGGTATTAAAGCGGGTGAACCAGCATACATTTTAGGGGCAATTTCAAAAATAAAAAATGAATCGGTATTTAAAAAAACCTTGCTGGGAAAGTGACACTTGTTTTCAAACTTGACACATTGTTCTTAATTGCTATGCTGATATCTGGATGCTCAAAAGCCAGTTTAAAGGGCACATATTATGCAAAATTTTATGAGGTGGACATAATTGTGCCTTGGCGGTGTGTGAGCAATGATAAAAAAATCCACACAGTCCTTTATTAATCCTCTTTAAAACAAATCATACTGTTTTGATTATCTTGTTAATGTGACATCACACAAACAAAGTCCCACCTACGGCCGCTGACTGACTGGTTAATTTTATCCAAAAGCTTTTTTAAATGTGCTAGCACATTGTAGCGTTAATCAGTGGTGGCCGGTGACTGCTTTTCTTCGAGGGCGCTCGATGCGAAGTTCGTCACTACATGTATGTAGCCCATCATGTGTGTGGTTTGTAATTTCAAAATATGTGTTCTGTGCATCGAGTGAACCTGTGTGCATCACGTGTCTTGTCAAAATAAGTGCCTGCTGCAGCCGCGTCTAAAGAGTTTATGATAAAAGAGAGGCTCGCGTTTGTCAGATACTCACATAATCTCATGCGTAATCAGAGTTTATTGTTAAGTGAGTGTCTTGCGTGTATTTTGTGAAAGTGAGCGTCTTTTTTATCCTAAACGGTTTTGACGCGTGTGCAGCAGGCACTTATTTTGACAAAACGCGTGATGCGCATGGTTCACATGACGCAACAAACACATTTTTTGAAAACACGAGCAACACACGACACAACGAACATGTCGTTAATGCGGCTAAATATACTATTGTCCCAGACTATATTCACAGGAATCAAATCTATTTTTAACCAAAACCGCACACTATCTGTTGGTAAGGGGTGAGGCGCTGTAGCTGATTTGCATTTAACCTCTCGACGTGCACTAGCTTTGGGCGGGATGACGTCAGTTTTTTTTAACGCTGCAAACAATATCTATTAGGGGTGGCACGGTCCATGAAAAAAATCCGAACCGTTCGGTTCGCTTGTCTCGGTTCGGAGCGCGTGTGTACCGCACGGTTCAACGGTTCATGGCATGCGCAATGTAGTTTCCCTTTCGAGCGAAAGAAGAGGTGACTGGTTTGGAGTATGAGAACTGCAGGTTATGTTACGTGTAGAAATGGCAAGTGGGAGAGAAAAGGAAGTCTGCCCGCAGTTGGAGGATGCGCCAGCGTCGTATAAGTTTGGTGTGTGGAAACATATTTTTATTTCATGTTACTTATGATGACAGCGGAAATAAAACAATAGATTGAACTGCAGTCTATGGGTTGAATGTGCTCGAAGAGCCACAGGAGATCGCCTTCTCTCCGACCATTTATCTAATCTGAGGTACTGAAAGTTTTACGTCTTTTCGTATTCAGCGCTATTTTTAGCCTTTCATTGATAAAATTAAAGCGGCTGATTTCCGCGTAGTTTCATTTTGCTAGCGTGTGAAAGTTGCGCGATCTTATTTCAGAAATTGCCCATCAAAGTAATCAGAAGTGGTCAAAAGTGGACAAAAGAGACTTAAAGAGATTTAAATATTACAGGTGCAAACGTTATGTTTCTCTCTCGTCCACATATACTCTCAGTATTAAAGCAGCCTCTCAGTTATAAATCTAAGAGCTACACTGAAGTTGGCATTTTAATAAATGCAAGTTATCTTTGTGTGCTAAAAATGCACATAAAGTTTATGTAGATGGCAATACACATTCTCTTTTTTGCCAAATAAATGAAAAGCATGTTGAAATCATCAATGTCTTCCCTCTTGCTGTATCAAAATCTCATCTGGCTTTCCCCAGAGATGGTCCCAATAATGTGCTTAAAGTCAAATTCAGTTTGTGCATGATTACATGATATAACTTTTTTTTTTAATACTGTATCCTAAATTATGGATAATTAATACATTAATAAGATAATACATTTCTGGAGTGTTAAAAATTTAAAGAAAAAATAACAACAAGAACCGTACTGAACCGTGAACCGTGACCATAGAACCGTGATACGAACCGAACCGAGGGTTTTGTGAACCGTGCCACCCCTAATATCTATATAGCCTACTGTTTAAAAAAAATTAATAATATTAACATTACTATACATCGTTTAAAAGGTCTACAGGTTTAGCATCAGTATATGGTCTCTGTTTTGAGATACAGATGCTCTAGCATCATAAATGTAGTATTTTGTGACAGAAGTCCAGATGACAACATGCAAAATATAAACGGGGCTTCTTACCTTTGTGTTGATATAATGATCGCAAGTCGAATTCAGTCTGTTTCAGATGTGTGAATAATCCATGAAAACCATCTAATACAACACATCCAATGACCATTTTTGTCCACAAATGCGTATAATCTGTGAATTATAGATATATTGTGCATTGTTTACATCAGATTTAATATAATATACAATCTGAGGACTGTTTACGTCTTAAGATTGTATATGAGATTACACTCGCGTTCAAACCCGCGTTCAAACTTTGTTTCTAAAAGTAGGCGGGAGTATAATACATAAATCCAAACAGCACTGTCAAATATTGTGACGTCATCCGACTCGCTCGTTCCTCTAAAGATTTCATGGAAATAATGATAGACAGAACGTGTAGCCAATTAGATAACAAATCCAACAATCTTTGTGTGACGTTTTATTTTCAGGTGTGGAAACTGCATTTTATATGCTAACATAAGGATAAATAATAATGAGAACAAACTTGTATACATGTAAACAAAGATTTTTCTGGGGGGGGGGGCCCATTGACCTCAATCGTGAAACATAACTTTTTTAAACTTATGGCCTTGGGATCATTTTTTTAGGTTTCACACACATATTTATCATTAAGATTTTTTGTATTAAAAAAGATGTTATGCAAAAACCTTTTATTACAATGTACTTCAGCCTCTCTAACTTTTTAATTTTTAACCTAAAATAATTTTGAAACCTGGAAAATGAAGCTCAAATTGTCTTCTTTCTAATGATACCATAGTTATGCTTATACTTTAAATAATTTAGGACTAACAAACTTTTTAGTGATAGTAGGTATTTTCATGGTTTGGGCCAGTGTGGGGGTGCTTTTCAAGAGGTTAAAGGGTACAGGGTTTTTTGCTCCCACCCAAATAGGTGTATTTTGGACATAATAAATAATCTGTGGTGTATTTTGAGCTGAAACTTCACAGACACAGGCACACCTGAGACTTATATTACATATTGTAAAATGGGCATAATATGTTCCCTTTAAAATATGATTCACTGGCTATAGATTCCAGTTAAAATGCATACTGAAGTGGATAGGAAAAGGAAATAAATCTGAAGACACTTTGAAATTTGAAGAAAGTTTAACTGTGCAAAATATCGCTTAATGTGCATTCAGCATAGATGCTACAGTTCATAAAACTGAAAATAATACAGTATTAGAAAATAAATAGTTGCCCATCATGACTCTGTTTTGGCTAGTTGGAAAGCCTGGTTAGTACACCAGCACTACATAACAGAGACCAAAACACAACACACTGTCTGTTTCTGATCAGATGAACTGATGTTTTCTTGTTCCTTTATCATAAACAGTGTTCAGGGAGCCCTACACGGTTCGCGTGGCGGACCAGAGGTCTATGCGGGGCAACGTGGCCGTCTTCAAGTGCCTCATCCCCTCTGCTGTGCAGGAGTACGTCAGTGTGGTGTCCTGGGAGAAGGACACCGTCTCCATCGTCCCAGGTAAGAGACTCCTGGAGCTGTTTAAAGTCTCTGTAACTGCTGATTTAAAAATTGTTGTTTCCTTATATAAATGTTGAATAGCTGATGCTATACCTGTACAGGTTGTTATATATGCCACTTGGTGGCAAGGGTTATTTGCTCTGTCATTATAAAGGATGAAAAGGCCTCTTTGGTTTCAAAATTAGGAAACGTGGATATTATGCTAATAATATCCATATAGAATCGGGGTTTGCAACCTTTGGCACTTTTTAGGAAATACTATACCCATATGAACATTTTATTACTCAAAGATTGCTCTTTCATGGTTGTAAAGATTTAATGGAGTTCTCAGCTTTGTTTCTTTTTAAGTGTCAACTTTGACCCAGATGCTATTGCAAAAAAAAAATGCTATAGCCTACATAGAAATAGAAAAAAATACAAATGAGACAATTATTGTTAAACATTTACATTAAATTCAGGAATCCAATTCATGAGATATTGAAGAGATCTCATCTGTGAAATGAGAATTGAAGTCAATTGCATGTAGGGAAACATAGTTACATATCATGTCCAATTAAAAACTGCATAGAAAACCAAGCTAAATCTGAAATTGTGACAAAATGCACAGTGCCATTGTATCTGTTTTACCTGCACAACCCACTTCGTGTATTGCTGATCGTTTTTTATTTATTTTTTATTGTGCAAGAAAACCAATCTGCTCTGCGATATCCAATGGATCATGCAAACAAACAAATTTGCTTAGCATTATTCAGTGGATTGCACTTGTTTAGTCCCAGGATACATGCATACTGATAAAATGTCTAACATGAATGTACTGTTAATCATTCAGGATAGAAGCTTATGCTAAAAGCATAAATGCTATTTGTTATGTTATTTTAGCACAGAGTGATATAAACATCAAATCATAAATATGATGCATATAAATAGGAATTAGATAATGTGCTGCTTTATGTCAAAAAAAGGTTGCTGACCCCAGAAACAGGATTTTTATTGGCTGCATGACTACACAGCTAGGATTTGCATTTTTATTTCATTGCACACTTTTCTGAGGGGTTTAAATCAAGGCCTCATTAAAATTAAGATGAAAATTCCCTCCTCTGTTTCAGTCTGGCTTGGAGAGCCTCACGTTCTTGTTATGATTTTGAAGAGTTTGGTTAATCAGTCTTAATTTATTTTAGCCTCTCTTAATGTCTTCCATTTTGTCTGGATGAAATAGACACAGTAAAAATGGGACAATTCAACAAAATGGAGCTAGATAGAGATATATAATGTTTCGTACTGTTAAGATAACTGATACTTTATCATATGCGTGCGGTGTGCTGTTATACAGGACAGTTACTGGGGGGAGTCGACCTTTTTAAAGGAATCTCTGTACGTAATTGTCAGGTTCGTCTCACACAATGTAAATAGTCATTTTCAACCGCAGCACCGGTAGCTAGCCGGCAATTATTTAATTGACTTTGAATTAATTCAAAATGTTTGTGATATAATGAGTATTTGTTTTGTTTTCTGTACTGACATAACTCCTATCTTGATATGATATGTGTGTTTATTAAAGGGATAGTTTGGCCAAAAATGATATTAAACCCATGATTTACTCACCCCCAAGCTGTCCGAGTTGCATATGTCCATCCTTTTTCAGACAAACACATTTTCGGATATTTTAGAAAATGTTTTAGATCTTTCAGTTGATTAAATGTAATGTTACGGGGTCCACCCATAGTCCACGACCTTCAAGTCCAAAAAAAGTGCGTCCATCCTTCACAAAATAAATCCAAACGGTTTCAGGATGATAAACAAAGGTCTTCTGAGGGTAATCCGTGCGGTGTTGTTGTTGAAATATCCATATTTAAAACTTTATCAACGAAAATAAATATCTTCCAGTAGCGCCGCCATCTTAGTCGCGTCCGCATTCAGGATGAGAGCTTACGCAGCCTACGGAGGCTACTCTGCTGCTGCTCTGTGCCCCCGCCCTCCGAATTTGTCATACGTCACTAAGAAAAGTGCGTACACTACGCTAATACTCTCTCCTGAATACAGAGGAGTCTAAGATGGCGGCGCTACCGGAAGGTAGTTATTTACGTTAATTAAAGTTTTAAATATGGATATTTCTACAACAACACTGCGCGGATTACCATCAGAAGACCTTTGTTTATCATCCTGGAGCCGTTTGGATTTAATTCGTGAAGGATGGATGCACTTTTTTTGGACTTGAAGGTCGTGGACTATGGGTGGACCCCGTAACATTACATTTAATCAACTGAAAGATCTAAAACATTTTCTAAAATATCCGAAAATGTGTTTGTCTGAAAAACGATGGACATATGCAACTCGGACAGCTTGGGGGTGAGTAAATCATGGGTTTAATATCATTTTTGGCCGAACTATCCCTTTAATGTAGTACTAAACATTTCTAGTAGCTCAATCTGTGTTTTTTATCTTGTTGTGCCCTAAAAATGTTTGGGTTGTTTTAATCCACAGTTGGGTCAAATATGGACAAACCCAATTATTGGGTTAATTTAAACCAATAGTTGGTTAGCAACAACCCAGAATAGGGTTATGTTTAACCCAACACTTGGGTTTGTCCATATTTGATCAAACTATGGGTTGAAACAACTTGTTTTAGAGTGAACTTTTTAAAGATATTATCCCATTGGCAATTTTTGTCTCATTTGATGCATAGACTTCCTAACAGGGCTGCACGATTATTAAAAAAATCATAATTGATGATTATTTTCCTTGATTAATATTGCAGATTAATAGATTTTACATTGAAGTTTTGAAATGTTTTATAACTTCCTGTAAAGCAGCTGCATGGTAAATTCTAAATGTCCTAAACAAATTGGGCTATAATCTAAATAAGAAATTATTCTGGGAGTTGTGTTGTTAGTAAAAATCCAAAACGAATGTCTAAAGGACACGTCAACTTTAATATCAAATTTTAAAATCTGTATTTGGTGGCCAAACATACTGGCGAAACGCACAGAAATGGCGATTATGTAATTGTAATTGTTTCACACGTAATTGTAATCCCGATTAGTTTTTCGATTAATTGTGCAGCCCTACAAACTGGATAAGAAAACAAACTTAATTTAAAATACATTTGCATCCAAAACATCCTTGAAACAATATAGCGTAACTTGCAGCATTTTCTAGAGCAGGGGTTTTCAACGTGGTGCCCGCAGGGTCTGTGAGCTGCCCGCCAAACTACATTAAAAGTCTCAATTGTAATATTATTTTTTTGTATAATATTTTTTTATATTAGCTTGGCTTGGTTCACGTTAGGGATGGGTACCGAAACCCGGTATTAAACTGGCCCCGGGGCTAAATTATGAAAGACCGTAGTATCAGTAAGATCTGACGCTATCGGTTCTGCTTTCGGTCCTTGAGAAAAAAATAAAAATAAATGTACTATGTATTCTTGCTTAATAATGTTTTCGTGCACATTTTATCTCACCAAACATTTCTAATTTGCGATTATATTATGATGTTTGTTTGTGAGATCTGCGAGATCTCTCATGCACGCCGCGGAGGCTGTCTGTCACACGCACGCACACAACAACAACGAGCGCGGTGCACGCATAACAGCATGAAACTCCCGCTTAATACAAAGAGTGACGATGGCGGATAGAGCAAAACGTTCCAAAGTGCGGTTATACTTTACTAGAGTTGATGCAGACAACGCTCGTTGTCATATAGGTAAGTGCAACAAGATGTTTGCATGTAAGGGCGGAAGCACAAGCAATCTGATAAAGCATCTTTTAAAAAGTGCATTACGTGCAGACAGAAACTGTGTCCTAATTCAAGGGCTGTGACTTTCTAAGCATGCAACCTTACAAGGCGAGCACTCGGTCTTTCAAGGTGGCAGCCTCAGAAGTCTGAAGAACTGAAATGAGATGTCTAACCCTCGGAGGACCCATAATTTGCATGTAAACATTTATTTGGCTAAATGCACAGCACTTCAAGTTAGTTTACAAAATAGCCTACATATAAATATCCTATTTAGAGTATTTTTTCTGCAGCTTTCACGCTGGTGCCTTAACAAATATATGTATATTATTTAGAAATGATATCCAGAAATAAATTTGTAATAATGGAATGCAGACCCATAATTAACTTAATCATGTGAACACAGGTTCATGATCAAATATTAACATTAGCCAAAGTACCGACAAGAATACCGTTAAAGTACCAGACCGTTAAGTAGTATCGGTAAGAGTAGTAATACCGTTAAAACCTTAACGATACCCATCCCTAGTTCACGTACCTTAACATTTTAAACAATGATAAAACAAATCAATAAGTAAAATATATCAAAAATTAGCCCTCCTGACTGTTTTATCCCTTGTGGTAGCCCTTGCTTACAAAAATGTTGGATTGTTTAAAGCGTAACTAAACCCTAAACCAACTTTTTTTAGTTAATGATCTGTAAGAATGGGGCTTTATTAGTCCTGTTCATTGATTTTAGTAAGTTTTTTGACATTTGGATATAAAGTGTTTCAATACTACAATATATGGTGTAAAAACGTCTGAGTGCTGCCCTCTTCAGGTTGAACAGTGGCTACTGCAGTTGATTTTTCCTATTGGATGGTGGGTCCAAAAAATGACTCATGACGTAAGCAGGTTCAAGATCACCATGCCCTTAGTTCGTCCCCTCTATCTCCTTGGGATCTGCCCACTTTTCTTGCATTTTTCAAATATTGCCAGTGGGTGGAGTCAGGCTCTGACCAGGGGTTTAATAACCCTTTATATCCATAGTTGGGTCAAATATTACCAACAGTTACCAACCCAAAGCATAGGGTTATTTATATGTTGAAACAACCCAGCATGTGTGTTGAAATTACCCCAACTGTTGGGTATATTTTGGGAATGAACACTGACTATGAAAATGACTTGTATAAATCCAGTCTAATTCACTTAAAAAAATGCTTGGTTAGCATTTTGGGTTGAAACAACCCAGGACGGGTTAAATTATGATCCAACAGGTTGGGTTCGTCCCTTTTTGACCCAATTTTGTGTTGAAAATACCCCAGCATTTTCTAGAGTGTAGTGGGCAAGTAATTTCCCCCTTTATCAAAGTCACTCAATAGGCAGCGAAAGGGATTCTGGCAAGAGTCAGTTGTGTCTGAGAGTTTAAACAAGGTATCGGTTTCCCTGAGCAGCGGACTTCCTACCTCAAGTAGCGGAGTGTGTGCGTCCGCACCGTTTGTGTGATCCCTGGCCCTGCAGTTGATTGGAAAATCAATAGGTGCTGCTTACAGCGGCCAAGTCAGATGGAATCAGTGACTTGATTCTCTCTCCGTTCGCTCAGTTCATCTTTCTCAATGGAGTTGCGCGTCTCCCTGCCCTTCACACAGGACCGCACATTGATCTGCTTTGGCCTCCGTGTCAATGTGTACCAGTATAAGGGGGGGCGGAGGTTTTTCACCATGTATTGATGGATTATTTGCATGGGCTCCTCTTTCTTTTGTCACTGGTGTGGATATGCAAGGGGTCACCCACATTCTGTGAGGGTATTTTGGGAAGATATCCACAGGGATATGTGTGTTTGCGAGTGATCATCGTCCGTTGCGAGACCGACATTATTGGCCGACAGTGGCTTCCTGCTTAATTGATTAACTGGTCGCTTTAATGGATTAACAGAAGGTCACACTTCCAACTCTCGCAAACCGATTCTGACACTCTTTGCTTAAAGATTACCCAGCCCATCAATCGACCTTAAAACACACACACACAAAAAATTCTAATTATCTACTTCTTCACAACTTAAACTAACATTTTGGCCCATTGGGTTTATCTTGAATTTTAAATAGCAAGGTGCTAGCAATGGTAAGGCCATGGGCTTGATTCCCATGTGGAGGGATCAATGTTGATATCAAATGGAAATGCTAAATGACTGTTAACATAATACCACAGTGAATAGAATGTGTAATAAATAGTGTGTTATGTTGCGTGCTATTTTCTTCTACGTGATGTGACAGTGGGCCGGATTGTGTGTTTAAACTGATTTCTGCTCTTACCCCTACGGTACTTTCACACAAGGCGTAAGCGTTAAGGCTTCCCATTCACTTTTAATGGGTGATGTCATACGTTGCCGAACTGAATTGTGGATCCATCAGCGCTGCGTCACTGCCGTTGCTTGCAGCAGAAGTTGAAAATTTCTCAGCTTTTCAAGTGGTAACGTGTGCGTCAGCCAATCAGATCGCCTTATGCAAATAACCTAGGCAAAGCCAACCAATATGTTTATGGAAGACCGGAGCATGTGTAGCGGCCACTGTGATTGGCTGTTGGCCAAGCTTCAGACAAGCCTCTGTCAAACATTAACGCTAACGCCCCGTATGATTGTACCGCTAGACTTGTGCAATTTATAATTTATAGTCTTGCATAAGTAACTACAGTACGCTATGTGTAGGCTGTCCGTTGCTCTTCGTAGTCTGATGCACACTTTGTCAAAAATGTAACAACATGTCTGTTCTATGCAGACAGCAAGCGCAGTGATTGGTCCACTAGAACCCCTCTCGTCAAGTAAAAACAATCTGCATCGCATTTCCGCTTGCGACGGTCTGCACGTGCGTTTTCACATTGACGCGGATGACGACACAGACATATAATATGAAAATCAACACGTTCATACCCATCTTAAGTAGTTTTCTTTGATTTTACCCTCAAACCCGCCCCTAAAAACCAGTTGTGTTCAGCGTTGCCAGGTCTGCTGCCTTTCGGTGGAGTTCTGAATTGGGCCACTTTTAAACTGTTTCCACAAGTTGATGTTTTTCTGGATTTGGTTCACTACTTGTTGGTTTTCGGGCTGTGAATTGTCATAGAGGATGCTTTTTGACTCATTTTGGCTAGTTTTGTTATGCAGATCTGGCAACCCTGGTTATGTTGGAAATACAAAAACGTTCATCTTTAGTTTCTGGCAACTGGCTAAACTTAGGATCTTCTTCTTCCTCAATGCTTTTTCAGTCTGTCATTTAGCCATTCTCCTTCAAATCCATATTTTTATTTCCCCCATTGATGATACTGGGGTGGGGCTCAACGTTGCCAGGCGATTTCTCGTGTTACTTTAATGAAATGCAAAAAAGATGGAGGGATTGTAAATTATTGATCTGAAATGAAAAAGAAATAAAGAAATAAGCATGTCAGCATCTGCGATGTGGAATCATTATGCTGATAGGACTATTTATAAGAAGGGCGGGGAAAAACTGCGTCCTGTTTGCAGTAAATCTTAAAAAAATGGTGCAAGTTGTGTGTGTGCGTATCAGAAAAGATGGTCAAAATACATGTACCCCAGCTTTTTCAAAAAGTACAGCATTACACCTAAAGACTTCATAAACTCTAAAAAATGCTGTGTTGTTTTCAACCCAGAGTTGGGTCAAAAAGGACAAGCCTAGCCTGCTGGGTTGTACTTTAACCCATGCTGGGTTGTTTCAACCCAAAATGCTGGGCTATTTTATGTCAAATAAAAAAGGGTAATTTCAACCCAGCGGGCTGGGCTAGTCCCTTTTTGAAAATAACCATAATTGTAAAAAAGTGTAGTGGTCCTTTAGACCAGGGGTTTAAACTGAGGTTTTAAGGGGTCCCCGGAGAATTTCAAAGATAATGCAAAGATTCTGAGTCTTTATAATATCACACTTACTATTTGTCTAATACAGTGTCTAATCCACCCAATGACAGCTAGGGTACATATTTTGACAATTTTCTAACTGCGTAGAGTAACATGGTCTCCTGTCTTTTCTAGTACATTATAATCAGTGGGATCAACATCATTTGTATTACAGCAGCAACTATTTAATACATTTACACTGCGTTGCCATGCATAAACACTTAAGCTATATATGTAGATGGCGGTAACTGAGTTTGAGCGGGTCAGGGAAGGAATGTGGCCACGCTGAAGCTCTCTCGTGTGTTTAACATGTCAATATTTGACTACCTGATAAATCCAGGAGTATTGCGCTTGGAGACATATCCACAAACTGAGAGA